>NW_019384798.1:24734-153226 GCF_000671375.1 Centruroides sculpturatus | reverse complement strand
ATTCGTAAATTTAGATTACTTTTTTCTGTACTATATTAAAAACTAAAATTTATTTGTTTGTAAGCTTAAAATAGATCCTTATTAACCATATATTATTAAAAATGCATTAATAAATAAAATACAGAACCAGAAATGGTAATTTATGGTTTAGCCTAGTGACAAGTAGATTCGGACACAAGTAAATTCGACTTACGTCGCTTTCCTGGAACCAATTACCGACGTAAGGCAAAGTATACCTGTATTATATTTTGGCTTGTGTAATATAAGACAAACTTGCTCGGCTTGCTTCCAGTTTTTAGATTGACTGGTCGAAGACATGCTACACACATTTTGAATTCATAATTATTAATTTACAATTAAAAACTCCATACTCACGCTTCATATTTACTCTGCAGTAAATTCGATATCACGGGAAGTAAAATCTGACACATGTCCAAGTTCCACATGGACCTAGTTTAAAATTATTATAAAGTAAGAAAAATCTTAGTGAAACTTAATTGTTTAAAATTTTCAATTTTCTTACAGAAAATTAAATTAAATAGAAGTTCTAAACTTACGGCCTGAGAGTCACAACATTTAAAATGTCTACCAGTATTGATGAATCGTTCAAGTGAATGGCAGATTCTAAGGCATTCTGAAAAAAAAAAAAATTTTCCCGATTTAAAAAATAAATCCAGGCTGAAATACAGATATATATATATATATTTTTAAATTATACAAACAGACAATAATTTGCATTAATGTTTAAATAATTCTGTATCATATTTAACAATTTAATTTTCTAAATTAGTTGATGATTAACTTTCTTTGTTAGAAGTTTTGAAGATTAGTTGCAACTAAACTATTTTAAATTGGATACTTTTGTTGCAGGAGGAAAAATAAGATCTCAATCAGAATTATTATTATGGATTCTATTAACATTTAAATATATTTTTACATTGTATAATATTTGTGCAAATAATAGTAACTATAGTTTCAAGCAAAACTAGTTATAGTGGGACTGCATAATATAGTTGTCATCTGTTTAGATAAAAACATTAACACATTTATGAATATTTGGGAAAAGTTTAACAGTTTTATATCGATGAATTTATGCACAGATTATGTAATACACACACATTCTATAGTGTAGCCTGTTTAAAAAGCAACCTAACTGTTGACTCTGGTAACATTACAGTAATACCCCAAACTTATGCAATAGGTGAGACCAAGCGATAACCGTGTAAGTCGAATTTGTGTAAGTCGGGGTATAATTTCGCAATTTGTGTAAAATCCAAGTCGGATTATGTAAGCTAATAAATATTCTCATTAATCTTATCTTGTCTTTTGATTTGTTCATGGTTACAAGAAATCACCACATAGAGTCTCTCAAGTCTCCATAGATATAACCAACACAGAAATAAATAACACAAAATAAATTGTAGCTATGTGTCAATTCCGCACTACACGTCTGAACATGTAAGCTGAACAATAGTGTGTGGGGAGTGAGTAAAAGTTGCATGGTGCTCAAACAAAAGACGAATCAATGAGATTTGAAAATCACGTAACTCCAGGTTCGCATAAGTCGAGGTATTACTGTATGTTGTGAACTCAACTTACAGAAATGAATTGAAATATAATTGAACTGATTTCTCTAACAGGCATACTAAAATAGTTTTGTTCTTTTTGGAGAATTTTTATGAAATGCTTACACACTTGACAATTAGAAAAATTATTATTATTATTATTGAAAGATATAAATTGTCAAAATATATCCTACGCTCAGGAAAAATTTATTTTGTGATTAAACAAAATAAAAAAAACTAGGAAATACTGTATTTTAAAACAATGACAATTTATAATACAATTTTTTTTTCAAATCTATGATTGTAACTGAAAAAAAAGGAGAAAAAGTAAAACAATTTTTTACACATTTTTAATAATCTAATTGATTTTGATAATAATTGTTTACTTTAATGCCTTTGGTTTTCCACTGGGCAAGAATTATCTGCAAGTTTTTCTTTCGATATGTCATTGCTGTCATCATTGATTGGTGTCCGCCAATTATAACAGACATGGCCTCAGCCTCGGACATCTTGTGTTCGGTCTGTACGCCATGGTGAAATGAATTTTGAAGGTGTTTCTGAAAAATGTTTTAAACAGATATTTAATAAGTAAATTTTTAATTTTTTAAAAGATTAAATTTTCAAAGTATACATATATTTATTCTACATCAAGAGCTACATTAATAATCATTTAACTATTCAGATGTTAATAGTGCATAGTTTAATCTTGTCCAGTTTTGGCACTGAGCAAGATTTTTCTGTATTCCATTCTAGTGTATTTTAGATATTTAATGTTCTAATAATTCCTTTTAATTTTTAGGTATTAGTTTCAGTTTGTATCTCAAGTTTATTACTGTTATAACTAAATCACTTTTAATACTTTTAATTAATAAAATATAAACTTAAATTTTTAAGTGAATCATTCATTATAATATAAAGTACTATCTTTAATAAGAAGGATTAAAAATTCAATTTTATTTTTATATGCAGTAATACTTTTACTTTAAATATTTTACTTTAAAAACAAAGATTTTCTAAGTATTTTGATAGTAATTCTCTTATTGAAATGATAAACACTTTTGTGCTTGCTGCTGGAAAAACATGTTACACATTTAAATTTACTTCTGTCAATTATTTTGTCACATTGTATTTGATATCTTTCATATCCTCAAATTGCATTCCTTTGACTCTGGGAAGTTATAAATAGTCCAAGGAAAATTTAAAGCATGGAGGTTGCAAAACTCTTATCTAAATCTAATGAATAACATAATGATGGACCAATGACTTCTGGAATCAAGCCACTTTGATTTTATTAATTTTATCTAACTTTATTGAGAGTTTGAAATGATCATGTTTACAAAACTAGAGCTGCATTTCATAAATTTATGAATTAAAGCATGTATATGATAAAAATATCAGAAAGCAACTCCTTGTTTCTTGTAGAAACCTTAAGTTTCTGTAACAGCTAAAGATTTTTACAAGAAACAACTTTCAGAATGAATCTTGATTTCAGACACTGCTATTCAAGCAGAACTCCCTTGAATTGATTTGAATACAAACCAGTAATTTGAGTCTCATATATTTTATTTAAAAGCTGAAAAACATTGAGATATGAGATCTATGAAAAGTTCACAAACATTTTAAATTATATAACTGAGAACTGAATCTGAATGAAGCATGCACAGCTCTCTACCAGCAAGTTTTGTGTACTATCTGCCAATAGTAGTTTGTTCTATCTTCACTTCTTGTTATGTCATGGTCATTTGTGTAAACACATGTTAATTGTATTTTGTGATTTTCTTTCCATGAGTGCAATTGAATGAAGACTTCTGGGATGGCTAGGTCTGATAAAAATTTCATGAAAAACACCATCACTAGGGATGAGACATGGGTCTACAAATATGACATGGAAGCAAAATGTCAGTCATCACAGTGGGTGAAAAAATCTTTACCATGACCTAAAAATGTGCAACAAATTTGGTTGAGTGTGGAGGTCTTGCTCACTGTTTTGATGGTGTCGTTCATTGAGAACTTCTTCCAAAAGGAAAGAGAGTAAATAAGGAATACTATCTGGAGATGATTAAACATCTTCATGAAGTAGTGAGGAAGAAGAATGACTGTTTGGAGAGAACAGCATTATGACAATGCTCCTATCCACACATCACTGCTGATAATAGAGTCTTTGGCCAAGAACTTGATGTCACTTATTCTCTAACCTTCAAGTTCACCAGACTAAGGCTCAGCAGACTTATTTTTGTTTTCCATATTAAAATCTGCTCTCAAAAGTTGCTGTTTTGAATCCATTGACACCATTACAGAAAATTTGCTAGTGGAGCTGCACATCATCCCAAAAGAAGTGTTCCTTTCACGGCAGAAATGCTGAATTCAGTGCATAGACTCAGGAAGTAAATACTTCAAAGGTGACAAAACTGACTAGGCTAAATAAAATCTAGTTTACTAGCTTCTAGGTTAAAAGCAAACAACTTCTATTTGCAAAGTTTGCAAACTTTCCAGACAGACCTTGTATATTTGTCAAAGTCAAAAATAATTCTAAAATCACAAAGTACTGGTTATATTCAAATGAATTCAAAAGCAGTTCTGTTCAAATAATAAAATATCGAAGATTTTTCTCAAAAATTAAATCACATTTTTATAAGATACTTTTGTAGGTAAGAAATTAGTCTTGATTCCTCATTAATATTGAAAATAGCAAAGAGCAATGTCATTTTGTAGGTGATCGATTGGATATTGAATAAAGAAGAAATATCAAATGAAATCTCTGAGAAGTTTGAACACTTCATTTCTATTAATAATAAGAATTTTCACAATATGAAAGCTTTAACACAAAGTTGAAAGAATACAGTTCATGAATAAAACTGGAGTGTGATGGATTAATTGGCTGTTAGAAATGAGATTCAACATATCCACATAATTTTTGCATGATTATAATGAACATATTTCTGAAACTCAAATAATAGACATCATTTCCTTACTTTCCCTACATATTTACGAACATAAGAAAAAGTTGAAGAAGAAATCATTGTACTTAAAATGTTAATTCAACTTTATAAAACTTACAGGAAGAAATTCTTCTAAATCAAGACCTGCAGGTCTCTCCCTCTGGTCAGGAATGAAGTCGATGAAATTCGGCACCACCTGCCTCTCGGGATGTATTATTGCTCTCTGAGGTTTGACTTCTTTTTCCACTATTGGTACGGGTCTAACGACAGAGATGGTGGAAGAGTCAAAAGTCTTGATGTTGTGTCTCATGATAGAATGTTTTTCCAAAGGCTTTACAGTTGTTACAGTAATTGGAGGATTACAAACATTCTGAACTATTTTCTGATCTGGTATTTTTGTGTAAGTTAAATTTAATGCTGAGTGACCGACTGACATGGATGCGGTAGTAACTAATGAAATCTTCTTTTCTTTATTTGGCAAAAGGTTTGGCATCTCCACGGGAGGAACAAATGGTGGAAGTTTGTTGTCAGAAACGCTAACATTCTGCACATCGCTCGTCTGATTATTTAAATCTGAATAAAAAATAAAACAAACACAAAATTTATACTAAGCATTAAACTTTTACATATGTTAGCATAGAATTGTGTCAATGTTTTCAATATAAATTGAGATTTCTCCTGCAAAAAGCAAGCTAAATAAAATCTCTCTCCAGAAGCATAGTACAATCTTACTTTTGTGAGATAAGAATACTAATCTATATAATAAAAGCATACAAACAAATAAAAAAAGGAATATAAAATATGCATGCATACCCTCTGGAGGTGACGGAAACGGTTCCACCTTTGGAGGGGTTCGAGTCACTAGCAAAACAAAAACCAACAATTTAGTTCATGCTAATTACATGCAATATACTTTATATTCATGCAAACAAAATCTGACAAAGGAACTAAAAAGTACAGAATACAACTTAAGTATAATTATGTTGTAATAATAATGAAATTTTATTATTAAAATGATAAATTACTAGTGGGATTGTCAAAGTTTAATTAAAATCTTTTCTTTTCCTTATGTGTGAAACTTACTTAAAGAATTAATGAATTATTGTTTGTATTTTGTACTTCAGAATTAATAATTACGAATTAAAGAAATCACAATTTCTTCTATAAGATGTGTATAAATTCATTGGCAGAAGCATTCAATTCTATTCTCTAATATACCTTTGTATGTTTCTTATTTATTGAAACTCCCAATGAGCCCAAGAAAAATAATTGGTTTCTTCAATAAGTTTTTAATATATTAAATTATTCAAAAAATTTTGTAATTGAGATGTTTTTTAAATTTTGTCAATATAAAAGTCATANGTTTTAGTTTTTCACATTATTTAGTTTTGTTTTATTTATTGTTTTATATTTTTTGTGTGCTCTATTTCTTGTGGGAGAGGGAAGGAGCATGGTAAGAAGAAAATGTCTAGGGCCCCAAAGTGGGTTAATCCGGTCCTGGCTCTCGTTGGCTGTAGCTCACCGACTGCTCCGACCCGACTACAAATATTTAACTTTTTAAATCTGTCCGACTGGAACGACCAATCGGTCGCCCGACTGCTGTTGCCATGACAACACGACTTGAAGTCGGATTAGTCGGTCATAGTGTGAAACAGCCCTAAGACTATTTTCTCGTGTATTAAATCGATTGCAACCCAGTTCTAGAATGTTTGGTCTAGAATCTAGATTTTCGTTGTTTTTAAACCAGTGAAGTTTGCTTTATAAAACATTTGAGTACTTGGACAGTGGTTCTTCCCGATATTCTAATGTTTGAATTTTGTTCTGGACATTTCAAAATTTTAATATTCTAATTTGATTGTTAAGTAATGGTTCCGTTTAAACTTATTAGCCAGTAATTCGCCCTGGTTTGTCTTTGGCTGTTTTTCAATTCTTCAAATTTAGGACGTATTTGTCGTGTTTAGTGAGTGGTTGGTGCAATGTGAGGCTCATTGGGCTGCAATTTGAAAAAAATTGTAGACCTATAAATTCCCACTGTTGTCCATCAGTCTGTCTTTCTTTAATCTCGAGAACTGAGTTTGATGAAAGACAAAGCCAGATATGGAAACCTTAGTGGCAAGAGGCCCGATTAACTATATACGAACTTCCGATACAAACCGGAAGTCAAAAGATTTCAATTCAAAATTTCCCCCAAAAGGAATTAGATAACTGGCATGACTATTGCTAGCAGGAAAGTATGATGTACAGCACAGGGGCAAGTCACTACTAATTTGAGGTGGAGAGCATATATTTTAAATGAAGTAAATTTAAAATATGATTAAAAATTGCAGCCTGGCATTGTGACAGTGTCACCGTAAGTAATTGCTTGTTTTATATAACATTCCATACCAAACTTTGCCATTTTTTCAATAAAATTATCCAAACAATAATAAACTAAAATATTTTAATATGCTAAATTAACACGAGATACATTCACTCGCAGTCACTCGCTTACGTTAGTGGGCACGGTCGGAGATGTGCCCGCTGGCCGAACCGTCTCGCCAACGAAGAACTTAGAAGCTGCTCCGGGAACTCAAAGTTGAGTGGCACTTTTGTGATAAACGGAGTCGTTTGAGCAACCTGCCACCACCTTGGCATTTTGGTACTATTGCACACAATTTGTTAAACAATAAATACATTCAGCAGTTACTCTACATAAGAAGTAATTAATTCATGCATTAGTTCATTTGATCTTCATTATATTTACAATAAAAAGTTCTCTTTATACATATACCACACTGCAATGCACTTTTACATCTTATTCCTTTAGAGGAGTATAGGGGGCAGTGAATGATCTCTTATTGGAATATTTTCTAATTTTACAAAACCATGAAAGTTTGAGGCAATGGTACATTCTGTAATGGAATGAAAAACAACACGGTACACTTAGGATTTTTGATATACAAATTCTCAAAGGCAAATACTATCACAGTAAGAAAAACAAAGTCGAAAGATTTTGCTCTCTCGTGGACGAACCGGTCGCAGGTCCATCGAGAGGAAACGCGAACGTTAGGACCAACGACGACGGCAATCTCGAAACCTCCCGGAAAACTGGAGATCTGTACAAGTTTTCCCTCAGGGAAAATATATAAAAAACCTACCGACGAATCAGCGGAGTATTAACTGAAAGGAACTGGGCCTTCGGACACAAGAAGGCCTCCTTTCTCTTGCATCCGTGGATAACTTTTTACACAAATTATTCTAAGCTTCTCATGAGAATGTGGAGTTCGCGAAAAGACTGTCCCAACTTTCCCTGCAACGTCTGGCGTTTTAGTATAAAGGCACGTATCGACAGAAGTTGGTTATAACAACTCATACACTTGTTATACCTGGAGAAAAAATGAAATTTTATATTAGAAAAATACTGTACTTTAAGTTTTGCTTTGCAAATAAAGTTCTAATTAAACAATTTTAAATTAAATCTCAATCTGCCATATAAAAAAAAGTCTAGAAATAGTAACATTCCATAACAGTTATTTTTCCATTTCCAAGATTCTCATGTAACAATAAAATTTAAAATCTTGCTAAATCTTTTTCATAGATCATCATTAGATATATATTAAAATAAATAAATTTACCTCTCTTCTCTCGTGATGTCCACTCCCACCCCTGGAGGAGCAGTTATGTTTGTTTTGATAACCACTGCAAAATTTTTCAAGATGAGCTTCAGTCCTGCACATCCCACAGTCATATGCCTAAACAAAAAATATTTTCTTGAAATACTATCAAATTTCTTCCATTGTCTTTAAACATAAAAAAACTAACATGTAATAGGACAGCACAACATGCTCATAATAAATTAGTGAAGAATCTAAAATGAGATAAGTGAATAAATAGTACCGGAGAAGGCTGGCATTACGGGAAAAATTTCTATGTATCTCCAAATAAAACCTAGTGTGAATCCTACGACAAATTTCTTAAATAATACTTTCAAGATACGACCGACTCTCATGTCAAAAAATTATATTCCAAACAGAGGAAAGAACAATATTTTTAATAAGAGAATGCATAGAGAAATCATTATTTAGGTGTCTTTAAGTTACAAGACTGAAATGCAAGTTTTAGAAAGTCATTAGAGACTGATTCTACATGTAAGTGCAAGCCTGGACTCAACATTACTGGAATCCGCAACATAATTGTAAAACTAAACAAAACTTTAAGTTGGACAGAAACAAGATTGAAAGCAGAGTTAAAAATTATTTAACTTTTCTGTTTTCGTTCCGCACTTCTGTCATACTGCAACCAATAAAAACGCAAGGATTTGTGACGTGTAGTCAAGTGCATTAGTTATGTGTAGTTTGATTGTCATAATGACGGAAAGTGTAGCGAAAAGGATGAGGAAACAAATAAATTTAAAATTATTCTTCGAAGAAGTTAGAAAATACAGATGTCTGTATGACAAAAAAATGTAAATAATTCAAAGATTATTAACAATTTTATTGTTAATAATCTTTGAATTGTTAATATTTACATTAATATGCAGAGAAAGCACGGCAAAATCTGTAGCATCGTCCATGTTTGACTCTTTGCGACAATTACAGAACTGATCAATAGATGGTGCATTGCCACATAACATTCATTTCAGTGCTAGTGGAGTCAAGTTAAAATGAAAACATAACCGAAAAGAAAACTATGTTTCAGTTCTGTTTCCGAGTTTCTGTTTTCAGGTAATGTGGAGTCCAGGCTTAACACTAAAATAGTACATGTTAACAAAGCACTTTTCATGTAGATGCTACCAAAATGTCGGTGACTTATTTTTTAAACTACGTAGTTACCAATAAATGAAAAATCCAAAATTTGGATAAATGAATTAGGATGATTGTGGGAAGTTAGGTAGCAATGTTACCACAGGCATTTTCCATTGCATTCCCAATGTTAAAAAATCTCAAATGAAATATTTCACTTCAGTGTAACAAAGTATTACATGATTATTTTAACACACAAATCAAATGACTAATTGATAAAATTGAACAATAAACAAACTAGTCTAGATTTGCAACACAGATTGTATTTTGGTATAAAAAATAAACAAATAAATAAAATAACCATAACATAAAAACTGTACAAAGAAAACTTGTAACAAAAATCTGTAAGTTCTTTGAAATAATGCAAGAGATTTCTTGGATAAACATGCAGGAGTTTATGTCAAACATTTGACATCCGAGTACAGATTCAGAACATAATATGCATGCTTTATAAGAATCCAGTAGTCACATCCACTCTAAAATTACAAATGTAATAAATGCAAGTTTCAATATCGTTCAGAGTGAAAGAATGACTACAAATGCTTCAATTAAATGTTTTGGTCGCCAGTAAGAATCATAATGCAGCAATCTTTAATTGCTGCATGATGAAATACAGAGTCAGTTCTTTGGAAGCATTTTCAGTTTGTTAGAAATACACTGAGTGGACAAATTATTAGGGACTAATTTGGCTAGGTCCATTAGTGATGCATAGTGAGACAACAGCAATGAGTAGCATATAAAAAACATGCTCAATATTAACAGAACTGTTTATAAGTATAGTTAGCCAGAACATGGGTAATATAAAAGATTTAAACATCTTTGATTGAGGCATGATCTCAGGCAAGAAGAGTTGGTTCCAGTATTTTGAAAACTGCTAACATCCCTGGACTTTCTCAGGCAACAATATCTTGAGTGTTCAGAGAGTAGTAGCTGTCAAGCAATAAATGCAAGTGTGGACAGAAAGGCTTGTGAATTAATGGGGTAACAGGTAAACTGGCACAAATTGTCCATTCCAACAATTGAATTTGAAAGTAAATAATTTCTGTGAATCTACATCTTAATACAGGTATACCTCGACTTACGTCGTTTCGAGTTACGTCGTTCCCGATTATACGTCGTTTGTCAAAAAAGTATATGGAAAAATAAAAATCAAGTTTAAGTCATTTTATTCGACTTTACGTCTGTCCGCCACAAATATTGAAGTCGTAATATCACTAGATAAACGTTTAAAGCACATAAAATCATATTAAAATATATACATTTACAAGTATGTACTGTATTTACAGTACATGCATTCGTAAATTTAGATTACTTTTTTCTGTACTATATTAAAAACTAAAATTTATTTGTTTGTAAGCTTAAAATAGATCCTTATTAACCATATATTATTAAAAATGCATTAATAAATAAAATACAGAACCAGAAATGGTAATTTATGGTTTAGCCTAGTGACAAGTAGATTCGGACACAAGTAAATTCGACTTACGTCGCTTTCCTGGAACCAATTACCGACGTAAGGCAAAGTATACCTGTATTATATTTTGGCTTGTGTAATATAAGACAAACTTGCTCGGCTTGCTTCCAGTTTTTAGATTGACTGGTCGAAGACATGCTACACACATTTTGAATTCATAATTATTAATTTACAATTAAAAACTCCATACTCACGCTTCATATTTACTCTGCAGTAAATTCGATATCACGGGAAGTAAAATCTGACACATGTCCAAGTTCCACATGGACCTAGTTTAAAATTATTATAAAGTAAGAAAAATCTTAGTGAAACTTAATTGTTTAAAATTTTCAATTTTCTTACAGAAAATTAAATTAAATAGAAGTTCTAAACTTACGGCCTGAGAGTCACAACATTTAAAATGTCTACCAGTATTGATGAATCGTTCAAGTGAATGGCAGATTCTAAGGCATTCTGAAAAAAAAAAAAATTTTCCCGATTTAAAAAATAAATCCAGGCTGAAATACAGATATATATATATATATTTTTAAATTATACAAACAGACAATAATTTGCATTAATGTTTAAATAATTCTGTATCATATTTAACAATTTAATTTTCTAAATTAGTTGATGATTAACTTTCTTTGTTAGAAGTTTTGAAGATTAGTTGCAACTAAACTATTTTAAATTGGATACTTTTGTTGCAGGAGGAAAAATAAGATCTCAATCAGAATTATTATTATGGATTCTATTAACATTTAAATATATTTTTACATTGTATAATATTTGTGCAAATAATAGTAACTATAGTTTCAAGCAAAACTAGTTATAGTGGGACTGCATAATATAGTTGTCATCTGTTTAGATAAAAACATTAACACATTTATGAATATTTGGGAAAAGTTTAACAGTTTTATATCGATGAATTTATGCACAGATTATGTAATACACACACATTCTATAGTGTAGCCTGTTTAAAAAGCAACCTAACTGTTGACTCTGGTAACATTACAGTAATACCCCAAACTTATGCAATAGGTGAGACCAAGCGATAACCGTGTAAGTCGAATTTGTGTAAGTCGGGGTATAATTTCGCAATTTGTGTAAAATCCAAGTCGGATTATGTAAGCTAATAAATATTCTCATTAATCTTATCTTGTCTTTTGATTTGTTCATGGTTACAAGAAATCACCACATAGAGTCTCTCAAGTCTCCATAGATATAACCAACACAGAAATAAATAACACAAAATAAATTGTAGCTATGTGTCAATTCCGCACTACACGTCTGAACATGTAAGCTGAACAATAGTGTGTGGGGAGTGAGTAAAAGTTGCATGGTGCTCAAACAAAAGACGAATCAATGAGATTTGAAAATCACGTAACTCCAGGTTCGCATAAGTCGAGGTATTACTGTATGTTGTGAACTCAACTTACAGAAATGAATTGAAATATAATTGAACTGATTTCTCTAACAGGCATACTAAAATAGTTTTGTTCTTTTTGGAGAATTTTTATGAAATGCTTACACACTTGACAATTAGAAAAATTATTATTATTATTATTGAAAGATATAAATTGTCAAAATATATCCTACGCTCAGGAAAAATTTATTTTGTGATTAAACAAAATAAAAAAAACTAGGAAATACTGTATTTTAAAACAATGACAATTTATAATACAATTTTTTTTTCAAATCTATGATTGTAACTGAAAAAAAAGGAGAAAAAGTAAAACAATTTTTTACACATTTTTAATAATCTAATTGATTTTGATAATAATTGTTTACTTTAATGCCTTTGGTTTTCCACTGGGCAAGAATTATCTGCAAGTTTTTCTTTCGATATGTCATTGCTGTCATCATTGATTGGTGTCCGCCAATTATAACAGACATGGCCTCAGCCTCGGACATCTTGTGTTCGGTCTGTACGCCATGGTGAAATGAATTTTGAAGGTGTTTCTGAAAAATGTTTTAAACAGATATTTAATAAGTAAATTTTTAATTTTTTAAAAGATTAAATTTTCAAAGTATACATATATTTATTCTACATCAAGAGCTACATTAATAATCATTTAACTATTCAGATGTTAATAGTGCATAGTTTAATCTTGTCCAGTTTTGGCACTGAGCAAGATTTTTCTGTATTCCATTCTAGTGTATTTTAGATATTTAATGTTCTAATAATTCCTTTTAATTTTTAGGTATTAGTTTCAGTTTGTATCTCAAGTTTATTACTGTTATAACTAAATCACTTTTAATACTTTTAATTAATAAAATATAAACTTAAATTTTTAAGTGAATCATTCATTATAATATAAAGTACTATCTTTAATAAGAAGGATTAAAAATTCAATTTTATTTTTATATGCAGTAATACTTTTACTTTAAATATTTTACTTTAAAAACAAAGATTTTCTAAGTATTTTGATAGTAATTCTCTTGTTGAAATGATAAACACTTTTGTGCTTGCTGCTGGAAAAACATGTTACACATTTAAATTTACTTCTGTCAATTATTTTGTCACATTGTATTTGATATCTTTCATATCCTCAAATTGCATTCCTTTGACTCTGGGAAGTTATAAATAGTCCAAGGAAAATTTAAAGCATGGAGGTTGCAAAACTCTTATCTAAATCTAATGAATAACATAATGATGGACCAATGACTTCTGGAATCAAGCCACTTTGATTTTATTAATTTTATCTAACTTTATTGAGAGTTTGAAATGATCATGTTTACAAAACTAGAGCTGCATTTCATAAATTTATGAATTAAAGCATGTATATGATAAAAATATCAGAAAGCAACTCCTTGTTTCTTGTAGAAACCTTAAGTTTCTGTAACAGCTAAAGATTTTTACAAGAAACAACTTTCAGAATGAATCTTGATTTCAGACACTGCTATTCAAGCAGAACTCCCTTGAATTGATTTGAATACAAACCAGTAATTTGAGTCTCATATATTTTATTTAAAAGCTGAAAAACATTGAGATATGAGATCTATGAAAAGTTCACAAACATTTTAAATTATATAACTGAGAACTGAATCTGAATGAAGCATGCACAGCTCTCTACCAGCAAGTTTTGTGTACTATCTGCCAATAGTAGTTTGTTCTATCTTCACTTCTTGTTATGTCATGGTCATTTGTGTAAACACATGTTAATTGTATTTTGTGATTTTCTTTCCATGAGTGCAATTGAATGAAGACTTCTGGGATGGCTAGGTCTGATAAAAATTTCATGAAAAACACCATCACTAGGGATGAGACATGGGTCTACAAATATGACATGGAAGCAAAATGTCAGTCATCACAGTGGGTGAAAAAATCTTTACCATGACCTAAAAATGTGCAACAAATTTGGTTGAGTGTGGAGGTCTTGCTCACTGTTTTGATGGTGTCGTTCATTGAGAACTTCTTCCAAAAGGAAAGAGAATAAATAAGGAATACTATCTGGAGATGATTAAACATCTTCATGAAGTAGTGAGGAAGAAGAATGACTGTTTGGAGAGAACAGCATTATGACAATGCTCCTATCCACACATCACTGCTGATAATAGAGTCTTTGGCCAAGAACTTGATGTCACTTATTCTCTAACCTTCAAGTTCACCAGACTAAGGCTCAGCAGACTTATTTTTGTTTTCCATATTAAAATCTGCTCTCAAAAGTTGCTGTTTTGAATCCATTGACACCATTACAGAAAATTTGCTAGTGGAGCTGCACATCATCCCAAAAGAAGTGTTCCTTTCACGGCAGAAATGCTGAATTCAGTGCATAGACTCAGGAAGTAAATACTTCAAAGGTGACAAAACTGACTAGGCTAAATAAAATCTAGTTTACTAGCTTCTAGGTTAAAAGCAAACAACTTCTATTTGCAAAGTTTGCAAACTTTCCAGACAGACCTTGTATATTTGTCAAAGTCAAAAATAATTCTAAAATCACAAAGTACTGGTTATATTCAAATGAATTCAAAAGCAGTTCTGTTCAAATAATAAAATATCGAAGATTTTTCTCAAAAATTAAATCACATTTTTATAAGATACTTTTGTAGGTAAGAAATTAGTCTTGATTCCTCATTAATATTGAAAATAGCAAAGAGCAATGTCATTTTGTAGGTGATCGATTGGATATTGAATAAAGAAGAAATATCAAATGAAATCTCTGAGAAGTTTGAACACTTCATTTCTATTAATAATAAGAATTTTCACAATATGAAAGCTTTAACACAAAGTTGAAAGAATACAGTTCATGAATAAAACTGGAGTGTGATGGATTAATTGGCTGTTAGAAATGAGATTCAACATATCCACATAATTTTTGCATGATTATAATGAACATATTTCTGAAACTCAAATAATAGACATCATTTCCTTACTTTCCCTACATATTTACGAACATAAGAAAAAGTTGAAGAAGAAATCATTGTACTTAAAATGTTAATTCAACTTTATAAAACTTACAGGAAGAAATTCTTCTAAATCAAGACCTGCAGGTCTCTCCCTCTGGTCAGGAATGAAGTCGATGAAATTCGGCACCACCTGCCTCTCGGGATGTATTATTGCTCTCTGAGGTTTGACTTCTTTTTCCACTATTGGTACGGGTCTAACGACAGAGATGGTGGAAGAGTCAAAAGTCTTGATGTTGTGTCTCATGATAGAATGTTTTTCCAAAGGCTTTACAGTTGTTACAGTAATTGGAGGATTACAAACATTCTGAACTATTTTCTGATCTGGTATTTTTGTGTAAGTTAAATTTAATGCTGAGTGACCGACTGACATGGATGCGGTAGTAACTAATGAAATCTTCTTTTCTTTATTTGGCAAAAGGTTTGGCATCTCCACGGGAGGAACAAATGGTGGAAGTTTGTTGTCAGAAACGCTAACATTCTGCACATCGCTCGTCTGATTATTTAAATCTGAATAAAAAATAAAACAAACACAAAATTTATACTAAGCATTAAACTTTTACATATGTTAGCATAGAATTGTGTCAATGTTTTCAATATAAATTGAGATTTCTCCTGCAAAAAGCAAGCTAAATAAAATCTCTCTCCAGAAGCATAGTACAATCTTACTTTTGTGAGATAAGAATACTAATCTATATAATAAAAGCATACAAACAAATAAAAAAAGGAATATAAAATATGCATGCATACCCTCTGGAGGTGACGGAAACGGTTCCACCTTTGGAGGGGTTCGAGTCACTAGCAAAACAAAAACCAACAATTTAGTTCATGCTAATTACATGCAATATACTTTATATTCATGCAAACAAAATCTGACAAAGGAACTAAAAAGTACAGAATACAACTTAAGTATAATTATGTTGTAATAATAATGAAATTTTATTATTAAAATGATAAATTACTAGTGGGATTGTCAAAGTTTAATTAAAATCTTTTCTTTTCCTTATGTGTGAAACTTACTTAAAGAATTAATGAATTATTGTTTGTATTTTGTACTTCAGAATTAATAATTACGAATTAAAGAAATCACAATTTCTTCTATAAGATGTGTATAAATTCATTGGCAGAAGCATTCAATTCTATTCTCTAATATACCTTTGTATGTTTCTTATTTATTGAAACTCCCAATGAGCCCAAGAAAAATAATTGGTTTCTTCAATAAGTTTTTAATATATTAAATTATTCAAAAAATTTTGTAATTGAGATGTTTTTTAAATTTTGTCAATATAAAAGTCATAAAATGTCTTAAACTGTATAAAATACAGGATCTTCCAAAATAAATTCCACATTTTAAATTACTGTGATTATGTTAATTACTATCCAAGAACTATTTATTGTACACCAATTGATAAAGTAATCCTCAGAGTTTTGTCACCCATCTGCATTTGAAATGTTTCATTGTCTTTACGAAGCATTGTAAACAAAAATAACAACTCTGCAACAAAGAAGATATTTAATACTTTTTGCAGTTTGCAGAGTTGAAATTGGTCATCATTGTGCAACATGAGAAATCTACAGGAGTCACTGGAGGAGTGATAATAGAAATGCCTTAACAAGATAGAAAGAACGAGTATCAGATGTGTGCAGTGAAACATGAGGTGCCCTTGTTGAGAAATTTTAATGGGAAAATGTGAAACTGACTGTTTTCCAATGTTTTTATATATATTACAATATTCTTGGATAACAACACAATTACAGCTTTTAAAATTAAACATTAACATTCTTTTTGGAAGACCTTGTACATATACATAGTACATTTGGTCAATAGATACTATAATGCTTTAGCCAAACAAGTTTGTTCATTAGAGAAATAACTTAATTTGAAGAAAGAAATTCTATAACATTAAAAGCAATTATGCAAAACTGCTTAACTCAAATAATACTTTAGATAAACAATTCAAGATTGTCTTATTTTTAAATGTAGTTTCTTTTAGTGGAAAATGTTTGATTTAATGTTCATAAAAATAGATTTACAATACCAATGACACCAATTTTTTAATAAAAACTATGAAAAGAAAATTTTAATTTACATGAAGTTTTGCCAAACAGCTTAATTATTACTGTAATAAATTACAACGAATGTATTTTAATCTCTTAAAGTTAGTTTAACTATGAATGGCACCTAAGTAATAAAATCATTATTTGATACTTCTAGAAGTAAAAAATATTTTCTTACTTAACATTTAAAATACTGTTTGGCTGTGTTTTGCCTATATACTAAACATAACTGATCTTTGTATTTCGTAGCATCTTTGAATTTCATCTTAATTTTATCTTGACACACATTATTTGTGTAAATTTATTATTAATTGTAATTTAACTATATAAATTGTAAAATGCTCCTATGTTTCTTGTTTTAGAAGTATTAACCAATACTTACATTCTCTCCTAGGATGGAAAATTTCATTGTAATCGTGCTGATCTTTGATGTCAGCAGATGACGCAGCATCGTCTGACTGTTCGTCTGGCGTTGAAGAGTCTTCTTCAGCTACTTTTACTTCAACTCTAAAATAACAAATTACAGTGTGTAAAAAAATTATTTTCACAAACTATCTTACTGTAAAATTGACTCACTGAGATTTTCTGGAATGTCTATTTTTCACGAAACTCTTCCGGAAATGTCCTCTAAATTTATTAACAACAAATGCTTTTAATATAATCTCAGAGAGGTTTACAAAATAAATTAGTTATAATTAGCACATTACCCAGGTGAAAAGGGAGAAGGTGTGATAACTACGGAAGGTCCCATTTGACCAAATGGCTGAACTCTCTTCAAATCTACCACGTAAACTGATACACTGGTTAAAGAGAAAGCTCCAGCAATCTAAAAAGCAAGTTAAATGAGTTAAACCTGTTGAATTTTGAAAACAATCTTATTTTAAAATGATTACCAATTGATTCTGAGATGCTGCTATATCAGTGACTTTACCCCATCCCATGACTAGAGTGTCAAATGTACGTGCGGGTTCCCAACCGTAAACCTTTAATAAATCTTGAGCACCACTAAATAAACATTCGCCTTCAGGATTGAAATATATACATCTGTAATAAAATGTGTGACATTAAATTTATGAAGTTACTTAGTTATTCTATATTTTAAACGTACCTAACAGGAGCAGAATCCCCTTCCGTAGAAGTGACCAATTGAAAGCTTTCAAGATCCCAAAATTTTACTGTTCTAAAATTAAAATACTTTATAAGTTAATAATTTAAAAAACAAATATAAAAGACCCCATATAAGCTTTATGAGAAATTGGTCCTGGTGGTTTAGCTGCAACTTTTATATTTTATAGTTCTAGTAGTCCTGATCAAAAGTCAAAGGCACGAAGTCAAAAAATGGGCATTTTTGAGCATCCAAGATGCAAAGATAGCATAATTCATGCCAATGTTGTAAGGCCCTACTTAAATCTTTTTCATTTCAAAATATAAAAAGATATGCCCCAACATTTTGAAAAACTTATCAAGTCTCAGGAGTGCATCTCTTGCAAGAAGGGTTCCCATGCACCATATGGAGGAGTGCATTATAAACTTAAACAGGCAAGAATCAATGTTGCTTGTACCACATAATGAATAAATATTGATGTTTGGCACAGAGAAATACAGATAACATAACTAACATCAATGACATTTGAAAACACATTTTATATTTTGAAAAAAAGATTTAGGGCTTCACAACATATGTGCAAATTATACTGTTTTTGCATATTGGATGTTTGATAATTCACAAATGGTCATTTTTTTTATTTTGTGCCTATGGTGACTTTTGATTGGAACCACTAGAACTACAAAATATGAAAGATTCAGCCAAATTCACCAACATCCATTTTCCATAAGTTTTTTGCAAGGTTTATGATGAATCTTGATTCATCATAATATCATATTTGTTATACCTGTCTGAGCTTCCACTGGCAAGAAGGAATTCGTTTGGATGGAAATCCACATCACCGACGGAACCCGTGTGGCCTCGAAATTCATTCAGCATTTTCCCGGCAGGAAGGTCCCACAACTGAAATGAAAACATGTTTTTCCATCAAAAATTTCTAAAATTATTAGAAAATATATAAAATTTTCATTAGATTTCATATTATTTTAAATATACTTGCCCATATTAAAACAGACACAACACATATAGTCACTTCTGTTGTCTGGTTGTGTTTAAACACAAGTGACAATATGCACAATATTGCAAATACAACGCAAATAAATGTTTTCTGTAAAATATAATATTTGAAAAGTAGAACAGTGACATTCTTTTCAAATACAGTGAAAACTGCTTAGGCGACCACCTGCATTCGACGGGCATCTGTCAAAACAGGCAAAAATTTCTGGCACTGAATAATTTATCCATAATCTTCATATAAGTTACCTGTATTAAACGACCACCTGTGTAACACAACCAAGAGCATCGATTTTTGGTCCAAAACAACATACAACAACTGTAATAAGCACCACTTCCGCAAATATATCTGGTCTAAACTATTGTTCAACAACGTTTCCCCCCTCCTATTATAATGAATTAGTCTAAACTCTCATTCGAATCCATCTTGGGCACTTCTCCCACCCTTGAAATTAGGTGCAGGTCTTAATGAATTAGTCTAGCAACAAAGGAAATTCATTTCAGTTTGTTCGAAATTGTCCAAAAAACGAAAGAAATGCACAGTGCTGTCGTTAGAAGATCGTATTAAAGTTATCACAACAGCAATTAGCGGTGAACTTTAACTGTGAGAAAACGAAATTTATTTTACTGTAGACCTACAGTATTTTCCTTGGAGGTATAAAATATTGTACACAATACAATTAATCGGCTGATCTCATTGTTTGATAAAATTTATTTTTATTTATTTATTTAGAAGCTCATATACAGTACATGTGTGATAAATAGTTTCTGTATCAACCTACCTTATTTCCACGATATTTTTAGAAAAATAATATCCAAGTAATTTTTGCACGCAAAATATTCAAAGAATAATAAATGCATTAATGCAAAAATCAGTTTTACAGACAACCTTCCTTTTTCAATTCTGCAATGACAATTGTGAAATGTAATGANTATTAACCATATATTATTAAAAATGCATTAATAAATAAAATACAGAACCAGAAATGGTAATTTATGGTTTAGCCTAGTGACAAGTAGATTCGGACACAAGTAAATTCGACTTACGTCGCTTTCCTGGAACCAATTACCGACGTAAGGCAAGGTATACCTGTATTATATTTTGGCTTGTGTAATATAAGACAAACTTGCTCGGCTTGCTTCCAGTTTTTAGATTGACTGGTCGAAGACATGCTACACACATTTTGAATTCATAATTATTAATTTACAATTAAAAACTCCATACTCACGCTTCATATTTACTCTGCAGTAAATTTGATATCACGGGAAGTAAAATCTGACACATGTCCAAGTTCCACATGGACCTAGTTTAAAATTATTATAAAGTAAGAAAAATCTTAGTGAAACTTAATTGTTTAAAATTTTCAATTTTCTTACAGAAAATTAAATTAAATAGAAGTTCTAAACTTACGGCCTGAGAGTCACAACATTTAAAATGTCTACCAGTATTGATGAATCGTTCAAGTGAATGGCAGATTCTAAGGCATTCTGAAAAAAGAAAAAATTTTCCCGATTTAAAAAATAAATCCAGGCTGAAATACAGATATATATATATATATATATATATTTTTTTAAATTATACAAACAGACAATAATTTGCATTAATGTTTAAATAATTCTGTATCATATTTAACAATTTAATTTTCTAAATTAGTTGATGATTAACTTTCTTTGTTAGAAGTTTTGAAGATTAGTTGCAACTAAACTATTTTAAATTGGATACTTTTGTTGCAGGAGGAAAAATAAGATCTCAATCAGAATTATTATTATGGATTCTATTAACATTTAAATATATTTTTACATTGTATAATATTTGTGCAAATAATAGTAACTATAGTTTCAAGCAAAACTAGTTATAGTGGGACTGCATAATATAGTTGTCATCTGTTTAGATAAAAACATTAACACATTTATGAATATTTGGGAAAAGTTTAACAGTTTTATATCGATGAATTTATGCACAGATTATGTAATACACACACATTCTATAGTGTAGCCTGTTTAAAAAGCAACCTAACTGTTGACTCTGGTAACATTACAGTAATACCCCAAACTTATGCAATAGGTGAGACCAAGCGATAACCGTGTAAGTCGAATTTGTGTAAGTCGGGGTATAATTTCGCAATTTGTGTAAAATCCAAGTCGGATTATGTAAGCTAATAAATATTCTCGTTAATCTTATCTTGTCTTTTGATTTGTTCATGGTTACAAGAAATCACCACATAGAGTCTCTCAAGTCTCCATAGATATAACCAACACAGAAATAAATAACACAAAATAAATTGTAGCTATGTGTCAATTCCGCACTACACGTCTGAACATGTAAGCTGAACAATAGTGTGTGGGGAGTGAGTAAAAGTTGCATGGTGTTCAAACAAAAGACGAATCAATGAGATTTGAAAATCACGTAACTCCAGGTTCGCATAAGTCGAGGTATTACTGTATGTTGTGAACTCAACTTACAGAAATGAATTGAAATATAATTGAACTGATTTCTCTAACAGGCATACTAAAATAGTTTTGTCCTTTTTGGAGAATTTTTATGAAATGCTTACACACTTGACAATTAGAAAAATTATTATTATTATTATTGAAAGATATAAATTGTCAAAATATATCCTACGCTCAGGAAAAATTTATTTTGTGATTAAACAAAATAAAAAAAACTAGGAAATACTGTATTTTAAAACAATGACAATTTATAATACAATTTTTTTTTCAAATCTATGATTGTAACTGAAAAAAAAGGAGAAAAAGTAAAACAATTTTTTACACATTTTTAATAATCTAATTGATTTTGATAATAATTGTTTACTTTAATGCCTTTGGTTTTCCACTGGGCAAGAATTATCTGCAAGTTTTTCTTTCGATATGTCATTGCTGTCATCATTGATTGGTGTCCGCCAATTATAACAGACATGGCCTCAGCCTCGGACATCTTGTGTTCGGTCTGTACGCCATGGTGAAATGAATTTTGAAGGTGTTTCTGAAAAATGTTTTAAACAGATATTTAATAAGTAAATTTTTAATTTTTTAAAAGATTAAATTTTCAAAGTATACATATATTTATTCTACATCAAGAGCTACATTAATAATCATTTAACTATTCAGATGTTAATAGTGCATAGTTTAATCTTGTCCAGTTTTGGCACTGAGCAAGATTTTTCTGTATTCCATTCTAGTGTATTTTAGATATTTAATGTTCTAATAATTCCTTTTAATTTTTAGGTATTAGTTTCAGTTTGTATCTCAAGTTTATTACTGTTATAACTAAATCACTTTTAATACTTTTAATTAATAAAATATAAACTTAAATTTTTAAGTGAATCATTCATTATAATATAAAGTACTATCTTTAATAAGAAGGATTAAAAATTCAATTTTATTTTTATATGCAGTAATACTTTTACTTTAAATATTTTACTTTAAAAACAAAGATTTTCTAAGTATTTTGATAGTAATTCTCTTGTTGAAATGATAAACACTTTTGTGCTTGCTGCTGGAAAAACATGTTACACATTTAAATTTACTTCTGTCAATTATTTTGTCACATTGTATTTGATATCTTTCATATCCTCAAATTGCATTCCTTTGACTCTGGGAAGTTATAAATAGTCCAAGGAAAATTTAAAGCATGGAGGTTGCAAAACTCTTATCTAAATCTAATGAATAACATAATGATGGACCAATGACTTCTGGAATCAAGCCACTTTGATTTTATTAATTTTATCTAACTTTATTGAGAGTTTGAAATGATCATGTTTACAAAACTAGAGCTGCATTTCATAAATTTATGAATTAAAGCATGTATATGATAAAAATATCAGAAAGCAACTCCTTGTTTCTTCTAGAAACCTTAAGTTTCTGTAACAGCTAAAGATTTTTACAAGAAACAACTTTCAGAATGAATCTTGATTTCAGACACTGCTATTCAAGCAGAACTCCCTTGAATTGATTTGAATACAAACCAGTAATTTGAGTCTCATATATTTTATTTAAAAGCTGAAAAACATTGAGATATGAGATCTATGAAAAGTTCACAAACATTTTAAATTATATAACTGAGAACTGAATCTGAATGAAGCATGCACAGCTCTCTACCAGCAAGTTTTGTGTACTATCTGCCAATAGTAGTTTGTTCTATCTTCACTTCTTGTTATGTCATGGTCATTTGTGTAAACACATGTTAATTGTATTTTGTGATTTTCTTTCCATGAGTGCAATTGAATGAAGACTTCTGGGATGGCTAGGTCTGATAAAAATTTCATGAAAAACACCATCACTAGGGATGAGACATGGGTCTACAAATATGACATGGAAGCAAAATGTCAGTCATCACAGTGGGTGAAAAAATCTTTACCATGACCTAAAAATGTGCAACAAATTTGGTTGAGTGTGGAGGTCTTGCTCACTGTTTTGATGGTGTCGTTCATTGAGAACTTCTTCCAAAAGGAAAGAGAGTAAATAAGGAATACTATCTGGAGATGATTAAACATCTTCATGAAGTAGTGAGGAAGAAGAATGACTGTTTGGAGAGAACAGCATTATGACAATGCTCCTATCCACACATCACTGCTGATAATAGAGTCTTTGGCCAAGAACTTGATGTCACTTATTCTCTAACCTTCAAGTTCACCAGACTAAGGCTCAGCAGACTTATTTTTGTTTTCCATATTAAAATCTGCTCTCAAAAGTTGCTGTTTTGAATCCATTGACACCATTACAGAAAATTTGCTAGTGGAGCTGCACATCATCCCAAAAGAAGTGTTCCTTTCACGGCAGAAATGCTGAATTCAGTGCATAGACTCAGGAAGTAAATACTTCAAAGGTGACAAAACTGACTAGGCTAAATAAAATCTAGTTTACTAGCTTCTAGGTTAAAAGCAAACAACTTCTATTTGCAAAGTTTGCAAACTTTCCAGACAGACCTTGTATATTTGTCAAAGTCAAAAATAATTCTAAAATCACAAAGTACTGGTTATATTCAAATGAATTCAAAAGCAGTTCTGTTCAAATAATAAAATATCGAAGATTTTTCTCAAAAATTAAATCACATTTTTATAAGATACTTTTGTAGGTAAGAAATTAGTCTTGATTCCTCATTAATATTGAAAATAGCAAAGAGCAATGTCATTTTGTAGGTGATCGATTGGATATTGAATAAAGAAGAAATATCAAATGAAATCTCTGAGAAGTTTGAACACTTCATTTCTATTAATAATAAGAATTTTCACAATATGAAAGCTTTAACACAAAGTTGAAAGAATACAGTTCATGAATAAAACTGGAGTGTGATGGATTAATTGGCTGTTAGAAATGAGATTCAACATATCCACATAATTTTTGCATGATTATAATGAACATATTTCTGAAACTCAAATAATAGACATCATTTCCTTACTTTCCCTACATATTTACGAACATAAGAAAAAGTTGAAGAAGAAATCATTGTACTTAAAATGTTAATTCAACTTTATAAAACTTACAGGAAGAAATTCTTCTAAATCAAGACCTGCAGGTCTCTCCCTCTGGTCAGGAATGAAGTCGATGAAATTCGGCACCACCTGCCTCTCGGGATGTATTATTGCTCTCTGAGGTTTGACTTCTTTTTCCACTATTGGTACGGGTCTAACGACAGAGATGGTGGAAGAGTCAAAAGTCTTGATGTTGTGTCTCATGATAGAATGTTTTTCCAAAGGCTTTACAGTTGTTACAGTAATTGGAGGATTACAAACATTCTGAACTATTTTCTGATCTGGTATTTTTGTGTAAGTTAAATTTAATGCTGAGTGACCGACTGACATGGATGCGGTAGTAACTAATGAAATCTTCTTTTCTTTATTTGGCAAAAGGTTTGGCATCTCCACGGGAGGAACAAATGGTGGAAGTTTGTTGTCAGAAACGCTAACATTCTGCACATCGCTCGTCTGATTATTTAAATCTGAATAAAAAATAAAACAAACACAAAATTTATACTAAGCATTAAACTTTTACATATGTTAGCATAGAATTGTGTCAATGTTTTCAATATAAATTGAGATTTCTCCTGCAAAAAGCAAGCTAAATAAAATCTCTCTCCAGAAGCATAGTACAATCTTACTTTTGTGAGATAAGAATACTAATCTATATAATAAAAGCATACAAACAAATAAAAAAAGGAATATAAAATATGCATGCATACCCTCTGGAGGTGACGGAAACGGTTCCACCTTTGGAGGGGTTCGAGTCACTAGCAAAACAAAAACCAACAATTTAGTTCATGCTAATTACATGCAATATACTTTATATTCATGCAAACAAAATCTGACAAAGGAACTAAAAAGTACAGAATACAACTTAAGTATAATTATGTTGTAATAATAATGAAATTTTATTATTAAAATGATAAATTACTAGTGGGATTGTCAAAGTTTAATTAAAATCTTTTCTTTTCCTTATGTGTGAAACTTACTTAAAGAATTAATGAATTATTGTTTGTATTTTGTACTTCAGAATTAATAATTACGAATTAAAGAAATCACAATTTCTTCTATAAGATGTGTATAAATTCATTGGCAGAAGCATTCAATTCTATTCTCTAATATACCTTTGTATGTTTCTTATTTATTGAAACTCCCAATGAGCCCAAGAAAAATAATTGGTTTCTTCAATAAGTTTTTAATATATTAAATTATTCAAAAAATTTTGTAATTGAGATGTTTTTTAAATTTTGTCAATATAAAAGTCATAAAATGTCTTAAACTGTATAAAATACAGGATCTTCCAAAATAAATTCCACATTTTAAATTACTGTGATTATGTTAATTACTATCCAAGAACTATTTATTGTACACCAATTGATAAAGTAATCCTCAGAGTTTTGTCACCCATCTGCATTTGAAATGTTTCATTGTCTTTACGAAGCATTGTAAACAAAAATAACAACTCTGCAACAAAGAAGATATTTAATACTTTTTGCAGTTTGCAGAGTTGAAATTGGTCATCATTGTGCAACATGAGAAATCTACAGGAGTCACTGGAGGAGTGATAATAGAAATGCCTTAACAAGATAGAAAGAACGAGTATCAGATGTGTGCAGTGAAACATGAGGTGCCCTTGTTGAGAAATTTTAATGGGAAAATGTGAAACTGACTGTTTTCCAATGTTTTTATATATATTACAATATTCTTGGATAACAACACAATTACAGCTTTTAAAATTAAACATTAACATTCTTTTTGGAAGACCTTGTACATATACATAGTACATTTGGTCAATAGATACTATAATGCTTTAGCCAAACAAGTTTGTTCATTAGAGAAATAACTTAATTTGAAGAAAGAAATTCTATAACATTAAAAGCAATTATGCAAAACTGCTTAACTCAAATAATACTTTAGATAAACAATTCAAGATTGTCTTATTTTTAAATGTAGTTTCTTTTAGTGGAAAATGTTTGATTTAATGTTCATAAAAATAGATTTACAATACCAATGACACCAATTTTTTAATAAAAACTATGAAAAGAAAATTTTAATTTACATGAAGTTTTGCCAAACAGCTTAATTATTACTGTAATAAATTACAACGAATGTATTTTAATCTCTTAAAGTTAGTTTAACTATGAATGGCACCTAAGTAATAAAATCATTATTTGATACTTCTAGAAGTAAAAAATATTTTCTTACTTAACATTTAAAATACTGTTTGGCTGTGTTTTGCCTATATACTAAACATAACTGATCTTTGTATTTCGTAGCATCTTTGAATTTCATCTTAATTTTATCTTGACACACATTATTTGTGTAAATTTATTATTAATTGTAATTTAACTATATAAATTGTAAAATGCTCCTATGTTTCTTGTTTTAGAAGTATTAACCAATACTTACATTCTCTCCTAGGATGGAAAATTTCATTGTAATCGTGCTGATCTTTGATGTCAGCAGATGACGCAGCATCGTCTGACTGTTCGTCTGGCGTTGAAGAGTCTTCTTCAGCTACTTTTACTTCAACTCTAAAATAACAAATTACAGTGTGTAAAAAAATTATTTTCACAAACTATCTTACTGTAAAATTGACTCACTGAGATTTTCTGGAATGTCTATTTTTCACGAAACTCTTCCGGAAATGTCCTCTAAATTTATTAACAACAAATGCTTTTAATATAATCTCAGAGAGGTTTACAAAATAAATTAGTTATAATTAGCACATTACCCAGGTGAAAAGGGAGAAGGTGTGATAACTACGGAAGGTCCCATTTGACCAAATGGCTGAACTCTCTTCAAATCTACCACGTAAACTGATACACTGGTTAAAGAGAAAGCTCCAGCAATCTAAAAAGCAAGTTAAATGAGTTAAACCTGTTGAATTTTGAAAACAATCTTATTTTAAAATGATTACCAATTGATTCTGAGATGCTGCTATATCAGTGACTTTACCCCATCCCATGACTAGAGTGTCAAATGTACGTGCGGGTTCCCAACCGTAAACCTTTAATAAATCTTGAGCACCACTAAATAAACATTCGCCTTCAGGATTGAAATATATACATCTGTAATAAAATGTGTGACATTAAATTTATGAAGTTACTTAGTTATTCTATATTTTAAACGTACCTAACAGGAGCAGAATCCCCTTCCGTAGAAGTGACCAATTGAAAGCTTTCAAGATCCCAAAATTTTACTGTTCTAAAATTAAAATACTTTATAAGTTAATAATTTAAAAAACAAATATAAAAGACCCCATATAAGCTTTATGAGAAATTGGTCCTGGTGGTTTAGCTGCAACTTTTATATTTTATAGTTCTAGTAGTCCTGATCAAAAGTCAAAGGCACGAAGTCAAAAAATGGGCATTTTTGAGCATCCAAGATGCAAAGATAGCATAATTCATGCCAATGTTGTAAGGCCCTACTTAAATCTTTTTCATTTCAAAATATAAAAAGATATGCCCCAACATTTTGAAAAACTTATCAAGTCTCAGGAGTGCATCTCTTGCAAGAAGGGTTCCCATGCACCATATGGAGGAGTGCATTATAAACTTAAACAGGCAAGAATCAATGTTGCTTGTACCACATAATGAATAAATATTGATGTTTGGCACAGAGAAATACAGATAACATAACTAACATCAATGACATTTGAAAACACATTTTATATTTTGAAAAAAAGATTTAGGGCTTCACAACATATGTGCAAATTATACTGTTTTTGCATATTGGATGTTTGATAATTCACAAATGGTCATTTTTTTTATTTTGTGCCTATGGTGACTTTTGATTGGAACCACTAGAACTACAAAATATGAAAGATTCAGCCAAATTCACCAACATCCATTTTCCATAAGTTTTTTGCAAGGTTTATGATGAATCTTGATTCATCATAATATCATATTTGTTATACCTGTCTGAGCTTCCACTGGCAAGAAGGAATTCGTTTGGATGGAAATCCACATCACCGACGGAACCCGTGTGGCCTCGAAATTCATTCAGCATTTTCCCGGCAGGAAGGTCCCACAACTGAAATGAAAACATGTTTTTCCATCAAAAATTTCTAAAATTATTAGAAAATATATAAAATTTTCATTAGATTTCATATTATTTTAAATATACTTGCCCATATTAAAACAGACACAACACATATAGTCACTTCTGTTGTCTGGTTGTGTTTAAACACAAGTGACAATATGCACAATATTGCAAATACAACGCAAATAAATGTTTTCTGTAAAATATAATATTTGAAAAGTAGAACAGTGACATTCTTTTCAAATACAGTGAAAACTGCTTAGGCGACCACCTGCATTCGACGGGCATCTGTCAAAACAGGCAAAAATTTCTGGCACTGAATAATTTATCCATAATCTTCATATAAGTTACCTGTATTAAACGACCACCTGTGTAACACAA
Source organism: Centruroides sculpturatus (assembly GCF_000671375.1). NCBI lineage: Eukaryota > Metazoa > Arthropoda > Arachnida > Scorpiones > Buthidae > Centruroides > Centruroides sculpturatus. Next base: position 124,017 of record NW_019384798.1, on the reverse strand, counting down.
CCAAGAGCATCGATTTTTGGTCCAAAACAACATACAACAACTGTAATAAGCACCACTTCCGCAAATATATCTGGTCTAAACTATTGTTCAACAACGTTTCCCCCCTCCTATTATAATGAATTAGTCTAAACTCTCATTCGAATCCATCTTGGGCACTTCTCCCACCCTTGAAATTAGGTGCAGGTCTTAATGAATTAGTCTAGCAACAAAGGAAATTCATTTCAGTTTGTTCGAAATTGTCCAAAAAACGAAAGAAATGCACAGTGCTGTCGTTAGAAGATCGTATTAAAGTTATCACAACAGCAATTAGCGGTGAACTTTAACTGTGAGAAAACGAAATTTATTTTACTGTAGACCTACAGTATTTTCCTTGGAGGTATAAAATATTGTACACAATACAATTAATCGGCTGATCTCATTGTTTGATAAAATTTATTTTTATTTATTTATTTAGAAGCTCATATACAGTACATGTGTGATAAATAGTTTCTGTATCAACCTACCTTATTTCCACGATATTTTTAGAAAAATAATATCCAAGTAATTTTTGCACGCAAAATATTCAAAGAATAATAAATGCATTAATGCAAAAATCAGTTTTACAGACAACCTTCCTTTTTCAATTCTGCAATGACAATTGTGAAATGTAATGAAATCGTATAATGAGAAAAAATAATAAAATTGTTTTATTATTAATTGATAATTTTTCTTATTGTACTTAAAAAAATATTAAAAAATTAATCTTATTTTAACTTTTAAAAATACTGTATTTTTAAAAGTTAAAATAAGATTAAACTTCTAAATATCACTTTTGGTAGCTGTTATTATGTTCTATGTATGTATGTCTCTTTAATCCGACATTAAGTTTGGTAGACTATCATTACAGCTTTCAGGTTAGACACTTCTTTTATTGTTTCCACATATGTATTTCAGACTTATATAAATGTTAACTCCCTCTTCAGTGCAATACTACAAATTATTAAAAAAAAAACAATTAGTAACATGACAAAATTCTTTGCGTGCAGGTCATATTTACTATATAACTATCATACTTAAAAATTGTCACACTTATACGATACCTGTGGTTCTGTCTTCTAAAACCACGGTGTATAACAGGTAACATTGAAAAGATTTTAAAATACAGCCATTAAAAACACCACAAATACATTTTCCAACATTAATACAAAAAACCTAATATATTAATAATTTTATAATTTTTTACTTTATAACATTATGTATCTTAATAAAGTAACAATATAACATGATATTCACTTTTAACATTTGCTCATAAAATCTTATATAAGTACAACTTTTAAAGAACGTGTATGTTCTGTAATATAACATTGCAGTAACTGCAATTATAATCATTTTACAGATTAATTACATGTAGCATAGTAATATTAAAAACATTTTTCAAGAGAATACATACACAATTTTACAATATATTTCTAATTATTTTCTGTCACAATACTATGATAACTACATTACAATCAATTTTTTTCATTAGCGCCACCTATTATATTATACCACTGTTGATCTATTTGCATACCAAGATAAGATTAAACTAATGAATACCAAAACCAAAGTGATGTAGAGATACAATGCGCTTGTATATCGATGATGTAATACACGTAACTGAGGAGCAAACAAAAACAACCGAGTTGAATTAATTAAGTCGAAAAAAAGAAAGTGTGCATTATAATTCAGAAAATGCAAGTACTATATTAATCTTTAAAATATTGGTATTAAATCTGTCTTATAAAATCACGACGACTCCTGTAAATCGAGTTATCTGATAAGAATAAAATACAATACCAATATAGCCCTATTGTTGAGAAAATTTACTTATTTTTGCTCACCTTAAGTTTTGCTTAGTAGAAATGCTTACAGAAATAGGGTATTACAGCACCACCTGTATTGGAAGACCACCTGTCTAAAAGACCACTTTATGAAGGAACTATGCATGGTCGTCATAGACAGGTTTTACTGTATTATATTTTACAGAAAACATTTATTTGCATTGTATTAGTCAAAAACATATATATATGTTACTGTATTTTAGTTTTCAAATTAATTGATAATTGAATCATTTTAAAAGGATTAACATTTGTTACCAAGTATGCTGCTGTTGTCAGTAATCAGGGTTAGCAAGTTGGTGGAAGATACAGTACTTTTTATAGACAATTTTGAGTACTGATTTTTATATCAATATTTATATGGTATTGTGTTATAAGATATTGTACTTTTTTGGAGCAGCCTAAAATGAAGAGCCTAACAATCTTTAATATTGTGCCAAAGGTCGAGTGTTCAAGCTCATGCTCAATATCATGTCACATTTAGTGGGAAGATATTCCCACATTTAGTGGGAAGATTTTTGTAGGAACGAGAGTTTAAGCTAGTGGGAAGCTTATCTATTGATATAAATTGGCAATGACAATATTATTATCCAAGAATTGACTAGTATCAGATTACTGAATGTATCAAACTAGCAAATGACTAGATTACAGAGATTGTACCATATGAAGAAAATGAAGAACAGACAAATTAAGTCTGCATTTTTGAGAAAAGTAATTTGAAAAATAACGTTATCAGTACTTATGTTATGAATTAATTTTTCCCTTGCTCATTAAGCATGTAATTCTATAACAATACTCACAAACATAAATAAGGTTTACTAAAATTTTATTATATCTAAACCATAAAATATTTGGTTTCCTATATATTAATAAATGATGGCTAGTATCTTTTCTGAAGACAAAAATAAAAACAGAAAAACTCATAAAATTTTCTATTATGCATTAAAATATTTGATGATGATGCTTTTATTTTATAGTATTTAATTTGTATAACTACAAAGGTTATCTGAAGTAAGGGTTTATCACACTAAGTGACCAATCTAATATATTTTAAAATTCTTTATGCTCCTGTACACAATGAATATATACAATTTAGGACTAAAATCATAAATTTAGCCAAAATGCATTTTGGATTTTACAATAATATAACCCCTCTTCAGTTACAGATGTTATTTAAAAATTATTTTTAAAGTTATAAATATGTATATATATGCAGACAGTGACCAATAACGGGTTGGCAAATCAGTTCTCCAGGCAGTCACCAACATTAATTTTTCCTCTCCAGCGGTTATTATTGACCTAGCTGCAACTATCAGCTCCCACCAAACACCCCTTGAAATCGGGTGGACCCCTGGTCACGTTGGCATTCACATAAATGAAGTGGCAGACCAAGCCACTAGTCATGACACTCCCATCAACTCCTGGTGGAGACCTCTCATGGCACATGACCTGATACATCAGATGCGGGAATCGATCATCCACAACTACACAGATACTACTATTCTTTGAGGAAAATGTCGCGACCATCTCCAAAACTTTCGTCCCTTGGATATATCATCACGCCTCGTCTCGCCACACAGAAACCCTATTGGCTAGACTTTGAACCGATACGGTCCCCTTAAACAACTTCCTCTATTCTCGACGCCAATGTGCCTCGCCAGAAATTTCCGTCCACTATTGGCTTGTCTGCCCGCAATACACACGTGCCCGCCAAGAGCTAGGCCGTCTCTTAACCTTGGACCTCACAATCGTCCATACATTAACTCCAATATACTGGCCTCATACTGACCTTCCTCCTCGCCAACATATCAAAATCTTGGATCGTTTTGTTCACCACACCAACCGCTTTACCTAATTTCTAAGTGGAGTGATTCGGAGAAAAAGCCAACAGGCTAGAGTCTCCATATAAATAAGACAAAGAAAGAAAGAAAGGAAAACGGGTTTACAATACTTGTTTTTTTTTTTAATTTCTTAACTAAGAACTTCATTTTATCATCTATTATAATTATTTCAAGCCAAAAATAAATTCTTGAGTACATATTTTATTTGCCACTTCATAAAGCTTACAACTTATTTCTATTTACTTTTGATTATCAGTTTTTGTTTGGTTATATGTTATTGCTATCTTTTTTTTAATCATTTCTATTGATTTGCTCCTTTTTATATAATAGGTCTAATTCACAATGACACTTGTATCAGAAAAGTCCCAATGTAATCTTCATAGTTATATAGACTTAATACTATAATATCATATAAGAGTTAGAAGTACAAAATCTAAATAATGCTTTTATTTATATGATTCAAATAATATTTTATTTAAATGATTTCTTATTTACATAATTTCAACTCTTCAAGAATATATGCCTCATATTTGTTTAATATGGTTATTTGTAATAAAATGGATCAAAATTTGATATTATTGTCTCAAAAAACTAAAGGGGTTTTTGTTTAAACATAATTCAAGTAAAATTTAAATTTTATATCTGTTATACAGTGTATAAATTACTATTAATTTTTAGTATTTTTTCAATTTGTTGTTTCTGTATTAAAGCAGAAATGTAATTTACATCGTTAATCTGTATTTTTTCTTTTTTTTTAAGTTTCTCTAATTTTTTTGAAAATTTCAAAAAATGTGTGCTGAGAAATTAAATAAAACAAATTGATTCTTTTGGATTATATAGGATTTCAAAATACAAAATATACTTGTAATAATGATTCAAATCACTCCTTAGTTGCATTATAGCTTCATCATTGTGAATATTAAATTTGATGACTTATACAGCATCTGGCAGAAAAAATGGGCAATTATAAATAGAAACATTAATAAATAGTTAAAAGCTAACAAATAAATTTTCATGTACAAGATTTCAGAATAACAAAGTTTGCCATTTGTGTTTTGAAAGATGTCATTATGCAAGTAACTCTCATTCATTCATGTGCACACACCCCACATCTTCAGAGGATGTCATGCATGGAATGGTGCAGCCTATTTTCAGGTATGCTACTGATTGTATGTCAAATTTTTTGATGAATGAGTTTCAAAATTTTGTAGACAAAGTGTGGTGTATGAAGATCATTCACAATATAGTGACTCATTTATCAAAAATTGGCACAATCAATAACACACCTGAGTATGTTATTGATTATGTACCAAATTAAATATGTTATGCTATACTATTCTTGATTTCCTTCAAAAATGTAGTGTGTTTACACATGAATGAGTGTCACTTGCATAATGTCATCTACAAAACAAATGGCAAACTTTGTTGTTTGAAGTCTTGTACATGAAAAATTGTTAATAAATATTAAGTTAATAAATGTCTATTTATTATCACCTATCTTTCTGTCAGACAGTGCACAAATGCTGACAATATATACTGTTTTTGGCAGGACAATACCATTCCTTTGCTCTGTCTTAGTCATCCTGACGTTTTAACAAAATTTTCAAATTTCATCCAATTTTAATAAAAAATTAAACTTAGCTCTTTAGTTTTGTATATTAAGCACATTAATACACCAGTATTGTATTCTGAACTTGTGATTTATTGGAATATGCTGCTGCATTGATAAAGATCATAAATTTGAATGGATACTGTTGAGAACAATGACTGAATGGCATGAAATACAAAATAGTTTCTGTGAATTTAAGTAACACATTATACTCATAGAAACAGATGAAATTTGATTATTCAATCAATGGATGCTAATAATGACAATAACAACCAAACACTTGAATAAATGGAATAAAGAAACACTTGATGTAGCCAACAGATGGATCAAAATGATTGATGAAATGCATAAGAGTTGAATTCCAGGATTTTAATAATTTGATAGAACTATTCCTTTCTTTTCCAGGAACTACAGCTTTTGTAGAAAAAATATTTTCATTTGTGAATTTCTTGTGATCAAAAGAGATCATGAAGCCATGAGAAAATGCTAATTATAAAGTTGTATTGTAAAGCATAATTTTACAAGTTTTATAATAAAACTGAAAGTGACCAGAACTAACTAAACAAAATAAATTCAACTGAGAAATATATTTGGTTTGAGCCTGAAAAATCTTGTGTATCAATAAAGTATTAAATCTGGTATCATAATGTAATAAACACTTTTTCTTTATTAAATTTTCAAAGATAAAATCTTTTAAGGAAATTTTGTATGACACCAAATCAATATCACAAATAATGTATGAAGAAATTGTTAATGTTGATCGGTACTTCTTGACTGAATTTTAATAAGAGCCTGTATCTATCAGCTATGGCTCCTTGGGCCTGTTTTTCTTTTTTTTGGCATGAAGAAATTATGGTCAGTCTAATTATACAGATGAGAAGAACAAAACTATATGGAAGTGGAATAAAAAAGGTTTTAACTACAAACACAGTTATGTAGTGCACCACATTTGAAAAATCTAAAAATTATTAATCTACATAATAACCAGTTTCAATAACAATCTACTTATTTCAAACACTTATGAAAAATATCAGTAAACAAGAATGTATTCCAGAAGCCATACCTTAACAGTCCCATCATCACCACCTGATGCAATCCATCTTCCATCTGGACTGAATTTTAAACTATTAACTGTTTTGCTATGACCCTGTAATAAACTTTTATTTAAAAAAATAGATTTTTTTGTTAATATAATTATTTTTAAATTTAATTATACATGCCTTATAAGTATATATACAGCCTTTCCTTCTGATATCCCATAACTGTAAAATAAAAGTACATAGTTAATAAAAACCTGAAGTGCTCATTAATTAAAAATCTTTAATTACTATATTTTGTATTGCTTTTAAAGGAAAATAAGTAGAAGTTCTGTCACAGAAAGTTATTCTATATAATAATATATATTATAACAAATATGATAGACTATCCCATGTATGAATGCAACATGCTCAAATGACAAAACTATCAATGTAATTTCCTAGTATTTAATGTTTCAGATAAACAATGTCATCATGCACAAGCAACCGATTTCTGATGAAATCACTTTATCATAATATGATAAATGAAATTAATTATTCATAACAACAAAAACTTACTAAATTCTGTTTGAAATATAAGGCATGATCAAAAAGTTTCTGTTGAAAGCTGTACAGTTCAGATTTGGTATGCCAGTTGTGCAAAAGCACCATGACCATTTAGGCAAGCATCCCACTGCTTCATCAGGTTGAATATACCCTGTTGGTAAAACTCCTGTTTCTGCTGCTTGAAGAAGTCCGAAACTACCTGCTGCACTTCTATGTCCAACCGGAACCTTTGACCTTTTAAGGACTTCTTTAAGGGACCAAAGGCATGAAAAGCACACAGGGAGAGATCAGGACTGTAAGACGGGTGCTAGAGTGTCTCCCACTTTAGTGCATGTAACTTCTGCATTATGACATTTGCAGTATGGGGACGTGTGTTATCATGAAGAAGAATCACCCCATTTCGCAGTTTTCCTGGACATTTTGCCTTAATTGCACGTCGTAATCTCTGCAGTGTTTCGAAGTACTGTACCTCAGTGATAAAGACACTTGGTTCCTTGAAATCAATAAGCAATGGGCCCTGGTGATCGAAGAACAGGGTAAGCATCACTTTTCCAGCAGATGACTGGCTCTTAACTTCTTGGGATGAGGGGACGAAGGATGACACCAATGCATGGTCACCACTTTTGACTCAGTTTCCCAGTGGTGGCACCAGCTTTCGTCACCAGCAACAATGCACTCAAGGAATGTGTTGCCTTCAACATTGAAACGCATCAGGTGCCACGTCCTTAAATGGAAACTTTTTGATCGCCCCTTATACTTTAAAAGTATTTATGTTTCCATCATCTGTGTACAGAGTCTTCCAAAATGAATGCTACCATTTGAAATTATTGTAATTAAGTTAATTATCTGAAAGTATGTGACATACACCAATTGACAGAGTAACAGTTCCAGTTTGTCACCCATCTGCATTTGAAAGTCATGTTGTCTACTACCTCTTGAAAGTATCATGAACAAAAATGATGACACTGTAACAGAGAAGCCATATTGTGTTTTGTGAAGGCACAAACATATTCTAAAATCTTGGAATCACTCATTGTGCAACTGAATCATAGCTGCTATGAGGTGTGCTAATAGATATACTATACAAGTTAGGAATAATTTAAGTATTGGTTGAATGTGTGCTGCATGACAAAAGGTACACATGTTGAAAAATCATAATAAGCAAATGTGAAACTTGGACATTTTCCAATGCTCTCTGATAAAAACAAACATGATTACAATAATTTAAAATGGTAGCATTCTTTTTAAAAGACCGTGCATGTATATGTATATATTACTTATAATTCCTATTTTAATATCACACAGTTGGCAGTCTGCTTTTCAAATCAATTGATACTTTTCCATCACCAAGAGCAAGGAATTGAATGGAACAGCTGGCAAATAAATCATTTGGTAAGAGTCATGTTGTTTTTCAGCACTATCATGTGCAAACATCTCCAGAGATTGAAGTTTTCAAGCAGTCTAAATTCACTTTGGAACGATGAAGCAGTATTGATGAAGTTGTATTGTTATACCCAAAAACAAAGAACTTTATACACAAATCTGATTTATAACAACTATTTTTTAATGTAAATTATTTAAAATTTTTTACAATGTCAAGCTTATAAAATCAAACAATTTTAAAAATTTATAAAAATTTGATGAAATTCTGAAATATCAGTAAATCAACGTCTCAATGTAAATAATCTTTGTAGAAACATTTTTTGTGTAACACAAAATTAATTACATTCTAATATTCAGGTTTGTATAATTAATTATATAAACAGAAATATTTATTATTGATTATTTTTTAAACTAATGATTTTCAATATCTGTTTTTAATCTCTATAAAATATTCCTTGCATAATTCTTTTTCTATAGTTAAATCATCTCATTTCTTAAATATTTCTACAGCTAGGTTACACCTAAAATGTAACAAGTAAGTTTTTAGCTAGAACACTGTAGGTTGTAACTTATAAATTATGTATTATAAAAATATGTCCTATAAAATTATTCAAAAAACAGAATTATATTTGATTATTTGAATATCAAACAAATTTTTGAAGAATTATTATGATTTCAAAATGTAAGCAACTTTGATTCTATTTTTGTAATTTTTACTAATGTTAAGAACGATTTTTCTTAAAGATTTCATAATCTGAAAAGACTGTTTCATCCCACTTAGTGATTATGTATTTCTAATACTCTGTGTAATGTAAAAATAATGGTTCTTTTCAAATGTTACATCATTTCAAAATCAAGCCTCAAATTCTATAATGTGGAAAAACAGCCTCGTGGAAAATACTTGAAAATTTATTAATACATCAGTTCAACAGTTTAACTGTTTTTTGATGCCTTTTTAGTTTACGTTCAATTTTTATAATGTTGTATAACAAATATCTCAAATCAAAATTAAAACATTGAATAGATGATCAAACGAAATACAAAAAAAATTGTTTTTATATGATCAGAAAAAAAATTTTGTTCTAATTATACATTTAATTAAAATGCTAGACAAAAGATGATTTACTTGTTTCAGTCATAAATCTTCAAAATTTCAGAAAAATTATCAAATCATTCTTCTGACTCACAAAGCTTAATTTTGCCAATTTTATAATTTTATTGTTTTTTAATAAAATTGTATTGTGCCTTCCTCATTCTCAGAAAATAAAATTTCCTATAAACTAAAAAGATGATGACTGTAAAAAAATTCTTTTTATGTGAATAAGATTTTCAAAATGTATTATTTATAATGAAATTTGCAGAAAGTAAACACATTTTGGATTTTATAAAATTTATATCTGTGTTATAAAAAGTAAATTAAAAATTTTGTATTTATGCAAGTGACAATAATATAAATATCAAAATTAAATTGTCAATGTGGTCTCTATAGATGCTCCTCTCCATATGCTTTTCAGATATTTTTACATTATTAAGCTATTTGGGTGATTTTTACCTACCATTAAATGAAAATATTAAATATTCATGAAAATAATTATTAAAGTAAATGCATAATTAAATTTGACATTGCAAGAGAAATTGGCCACAGTTAAGATTTTCAGAACTTACAATATTATTCTCTTTAATTCAACTAATAATTTAAAAAGTATATTAATCATTAATACTGCAGGTTGCTTTTATGTGTATGACATTTGATTTAGCTTATTTTATTAGATATCTTTATTTAAGATATCTAAGAATAAAACTTCAGTCTGTACAAAATTAAAAAAAGTATTGAGTGAATCATATTATGATCATCTGTGATGTATCTCATTGATGTGAATTCAGAAAACCTTAATGGATATTGATAAATCAGAAGTTACCTACTCTTCAATTGATTTTATTCGCAAAGAATATTCTTGGAAATGTCTGAAGTACAAAACTAAAATTATTATTATTATTGTTATTAGTATGAAATATCTAATAAAATATTTATTTTAAACCTTTTTATTTTTTAGTAAAGATTTATATTTTATTACATAAAACAGTATCATTGAATGCTTTGATGTGTGGAAAAACTTTGTAATTAAAATTTTTAAAGCATGTACTGTATCATTGTAACGTAAGCTTGTATTATTTTTAAAGATGTTTGAATATTTACATGCAGACATTTCTAAATCAGTTCTTATAAAGACTAAGAATACAAAACATTTACTTTAATGGAATTTTTTAAAATTCAATTAAATTAGCATTTTCATAATGCTTATTTAATTTAGGACATTAATAATATTTTTGGAAAAAAAATCAACAAAAATCAATAATTTGATGACTTCTATTTAATGATGTTAACATGAAATTTGTATATATCTTTTATAATGTCATTTTCCTTAAAAGCTTTACCTTAATGTTTGTATCCAGAGAACCAGAAGCAATAAAATCGCCATAAGGATGAAAATCTAAGCACTTTACATTAGATTTATGTCCCGTTAGAGTTCGTACAACTGTAAAAGCAAAAAATTATTATTATTTACTTAAATTATGTAATTTTATTAAATACACTAAACAATAGCATTTTAAAAAAAGTTTACTTTTGGCAGCTTCTAAATCCCAGATCTTCAGCGCCCCCGACATAGATCCGGCACAGACCATATCTTCTAAATGGCTGAACTTGACACATTCTACAGAAGTGGTATGCCCTGTCAAACTCTGAAATAAATTATTTTACTTCAAATTAATATTACTAATATAATNTAACAGAGGTAAAGTATGGCAATCGGTCAGAAAATGACCCCTTCCCAAAATGTTTACATTTTTGGATTCGGAACCTTGTAAAGTAGGGAAATAATTAAAAATTGGGGTATAAAATTAGGAAATAAAAGAAGTTGGGGTTTTTTCTGTATGTATGGATATTAATGTGTGGTGGAAGCAAGATTTTATTCACCAAATTTGAAGTTTAATAACTTCTATACATTTTGCCAAAGAGATTTGACTATTAAGGGAAAATGTTTAGATGTACAGAAATTTTCATAAAAATCGAATCATTGGTTCTGTAGATATGGCTCCACCCTCCTAATATCTTTAGAACCAATCTGAAGACTTGTAAAAGGTAGCAATTTATAGGGATAAAAACAAAGAATAAAAATCAGTACAATGATATGAGAGGACCCATTACAGACAAGATTTAAAGGTTATATTACATATTGTGAACATAAATCGAACAAAAACCAAAGTAAAATTCTAAAGTTTTGTGCATGATCTATCTGATCATCAGTATTTCATATTTAAAAAAACCAAAAACTTAAGTAAGTCTTATCAATAAAGATCCTATGCAAATATAAAGTCATTGATAATTAGATATTGTTATAAAATACATCAGACAGATATAACAATACCAAACATATCAGTAGTTACATAGTAAATACACAAGTTACCTGAAAAAAAGTGATGCACATAATCGATAGTTTTATATTAGAAATTTCAAATTAGGCATAATATTACAAGTAAATGTTCACTCGTCATAAAAATTCATGTCATTATTTTCCCTTTCTAGAGTAATTGACATAATTCAAGTATAACCAAGCTATTGTTTACGATTATTTTTTATTAATAAGATTATATCCTGAAATTTTACGATTGTTATTTTGAATATTTGGAGACTGAAGAGGAAAGTTTTGGCAACTGTACTCGATCGACCGTTGAATTTAGACTAATGAAAATTTTAACGATCTTAAGTGCTATTTTACAATTTTTGGCTACTTAAAAGTGCTTTAATAGTTTATTTTTATATAGAAAGAGTTACAATTTAAGATATGCAAAGTGTAACTATAGATTTCTTTCACTTAGCAAATAAAACTTTAAAAGTTTCTATTGTAAATATGGAATTATTCAGATATATAAAAATTAAAAATATTCAGATTTAAAAACTAAATACCATAAATTTATAACTAATTCAAATTTCTCTTATTTCTAATAAAATTAATATAAAAATTATGTTTTGATAAAACACTTAAATATTTCTAATCCAAATCCCTTTGAGCCTTTCTGGCTATCTTCAAATGTTTAACTACTACTAAAACAATAATGTTCTTAAACATTCTAAACATTTATTGTTCTCTTAGAAGTAATTAAACACTTGAAGATAAGCCATAAGGCTCAAAATCACTTGGGTTTTAAATTTTTAGAAGTTTGCTGCATAAAATGATACTTTTCATACTTTATACATGATTTATACAGTTTGGAGAATTCATTTTCTGTATATTAATATAAATTTATTATCAAATTCAAATATAAATGAAAAAACAAAAATTAAATTATAATCATCAGTCAATCCAAACTTGCAACTTTATTTCAACATTTAGAATGTTATTATTGGCTTCATCATCATTAAAATAATTTAGAATCTTCATATTACTATTTGTTTACTTAATAAAACTTTAGATATGGATAAATATTATATAGAATTTTGAAGAATTTAAGATTCATTAAGCCAGCTCTATGCATTGGCATTTGCAATCATCAAATAATTGCCTATTTGTCTCCTTTGATCTGTTACAATATACTGACAAGAGGCAGGAAATGGCAAATCTCAAATAATAGCCATAAGTAAACCACCTGTACGACTCAGTATCGGCCAAACATTTGCTCGGCATTTGGCAAATACCAAATGAATGGGCCCATCTTTAGACACTTCGGAAAGTTTGTTGCAAATATACATCTCTAATAAAGTACAAAATAACAGTAATTACATCAATTTTTGAAACACTTTCAAGTCTTTCTTCTAAGTATTCATTCTCTGACAAAGAGCTGAAACTTTACATAGAGTAGAGAAATATAGACTCTCAAGTTACTTCTGAAGAATGTCATCATCAAAAGTACACAATTCTAATTCCACACTATTTTGTTAAGATCTCCAATAAAGCATGAAATAGTGGACTAATTGAAAAAGTGCATTTTGAAATAAGATAATTATTAGTTTTAAAAATCTAATTTCATCTCTAAATAAACATTAATTAAACAAGAAATAATTACGTAAAATTTTTATTGTATTTTTAATTAAAACATCTTTTGTAAAGTTCTTCATAATTAATAAAATAATTGAGATAATCTATGGAGAACTCATTTTGATTTAATGTTACAAAAACTTGTTTCATCAGAATTATTACTAACCAGAACATTACTTCAAAAAATATATTTATTTAAATTTTTGAAGAGTAAGTAATTGATTTAATTTATAGCAAATAAAGCATCAATACTTTTCAAATTCCATTTCTCCAATTTTAACAAATTTATTTTCAATAAAACTACTACTAAAAAATAATTTCAGATTACTATCAATAAAAAGATGGCAAGGGTCATTGCATGATTTTTCCAATGCTCAAACAGGAGGTTAAATTAATTAATTAAGAGGACCGAGAAGAAAATCTGATAATTTTCAATTATAATTTCTGAAGTTAGAAGAAAAAGAGAAAGCTTTACGTTTTTGTAGCATGGTCAGTGTTTTAAAAATTGCAAATGTCAATAATGAATAAAATTTCCATTAAATCTGACCCCACGTGAGATATGAACCCCTACCCCTCTCACCAGCTTATAATGTCCAAAATGTACTAGTATTAAAGCCACTATATATACAAGTATAATTTTCAAGTTTAAAAATGTTTGGTCCATGGAGTCCTGAAATATTATAAAGCAAAATACAGGACAACATATACACGCCCAAACAGAATTTTTGTCCCCTTTTTCAATGTTTTTAGAATTAGAAAACTTTGAAACATTGAGAAATGCAAAAAACCAGGGGGGGTCAAAACTTGATCAATTAAAGTATTTTCCTTCTGTTACTTTATTTACAGTCGACCTCCCTATAACATGGTAGATACATTCCGTTTTTTATGAAATTGATGTTTTAGCAGACCTTGCCAATCACAGCCCGACACGTGTGAAGTTTACGGACTACGGCTGTTTGAAAAGTTTTTTTCCATAAAATTAATCGATTCCTAGACTAATTCAACTCAACATTTCCAAAATACGTATATTTTTTTGGGAATAATCCATATAAACTATGCTATAAACAAAAAATTGTAAGATTACTTACCAAGTGTGCACCGTTCGGTGTTGCCATTGCTTAAGCTTGTTTTCAACGCGGAGCAGTGCACCAAATGGCAGCCGCGATTTCTGATGTTATTTTTCTGTGAAAACTTTGTTGAACTTTGGAGACATCATTAATATAAATAATTTTTAAGGCTGTTGAATAAGAAATGTTTCTTTCACAAGAAATGTATAAAATTAGTGCAGTATTAGACTTACAGTACCTAATTTACATACTGTACAGATAATAGTAAACTCAACTTACTCGCCTAAACTCTCCGTAGCGTGGCACTGGAAGGCAGAAAGTAGTTCGGCTGCCCGATGACGTTTTACCGAATTATAGGAGTTTTTTTTACGGATTTACATGTTTGTACGGATACCATCGCAATTTTTTCACAGTCATATAGGAATCTGAACTATAGGAACCCGTATTATAGGGGGTCGACTGTACTTACCTGGCTGTTAAAGTAAGAAAACTAAATACGAAAAATTTCAGTCCTTTGATTTTCAAACAAGATTTTTTTTATTGAAAGTCTTGATATTTTGCAGTTAAACTTCAATGCATGTAAGTGAGACTTAACAAAATTTTTCAATAACCAAGAAAGTTTAAAATAAATCTTAATATCTGTAAACAAGGATGAATAATCTTTTATAAACCTAACTAATTTTTCAGAGAGACAAACAATAAATCCCTCCCCATAGAGATAATTGAATGAACTTAAAAAATTAAGTTATTTCATGCTAAAGCTTTTAAATAGATTGATAAAAATTTTTATTAACTTTTATATGCAATTTTACAATATACAGAGTTAACTTTCTTGAAGATATGCCAGATGAATGTCAATATCCCATTTTTTTAAAGCCATATTGATTAAAAGTATTGCAAAATTAATACTTTGATGCATATCATCTAATGTATCATTAGATTGCAAAACCTTTCTTTCCACTTAAAATAAACTAGAACTTCTTTAGTGTTTTAGTTTAACTTTCTAAAATTTAAGAGAGGAGGAGGAAGGGGAAAAAAAGTAACCTTTATTACACTATTAAGAAAATTAAATAAATAAATAATCAATTATCATCTCATTAAACTATTGATTATTTTGGAAATTTAAGAACAAAATTCAAACACCATTTCATTTCTATATATTTATTAAGACTGAAACATTTGCATTAACCTATTTTTATAATTTGGCATTTAGATTAAATCTATAAAAACAAAAAATTATTTTTTAAATTGTTATAATTTGATCA
This sequence comes from Centruroides sculpturatus, assembly GCF_000671375.1. Taxonomy (NCBI): domain Eukaryota; kingdom Metazoa; phylum Arthropoda; class Arachnida; order Scorpiones; family Buthidae; genus Centruroides; species Centruroides sculpturatus. Next base: position 108,377 of record NW_019384798.1, on the reverse strand, counting down.
TCTAAATTATTCTTTGTAAGTTTATTAAAATGAATAAGAAAGTAATTTTTATTGTTTCTAAATGTTTGCATTATTAGTATTTAAAGTAAACTAAACTAAAAAATATTCATTATAAAGAAAATTCTACATTTATATTTAAATAAACAAGCACCAATTTTTTTTTAGTTTGTTTCACTGTATAATTTGTATATAGATGTACAAAAATAATTATATATATTATACATACACACCTTAATATAGTGCCCTCCTAAATAGTGCTACCCTTAAAGCGTCAATGAATGTAAATGGGTCTTTATCAAAAATATTAAAATGGAGGCTATTTTGGCAAAATGAATTATTAAATGTGGAATTTGCAATGCAAAATCCTAAACTTAACTTATCACTAAATCACAACTTCTAAACTCAAACTCACTTATACAGACCACATTATTAAATACAATTCTTTGAGGTTCTTCAGTTTAGTGGTCCTACTCGATTTAGTGTTGAATTGTGGCACTAAATCAAGGTTCAACTGTATTTAATTGGAATTTTGAATAATCACAAAAAATAACAATTTAATAAGCATTTTCCACCTGCGGAAGTTTATTAAAAAGATTAAACCATTCAACAAAACTGACCTAACATTGTCTAAGAAATATAAGTGTTAAATAACAGCATCAAATTTAGCAATGAATGCAATACAGTATAGTATTACTGTGTACTTTGAATTTTCATCGAACAAAATCTTTTAATTCATGATGTTGTCATTGTATTATGTACAACTTTGGCAAGAAGCTGTGATTATAATTAAAATTTACATTTATTTTAGATTAAAATGTGAACACACACAAGATAATTATTAGTTTTAAAAATCTAATTTCATCTCTAAATAAACATTAATTAAACAAGAAATAATTACGTAAAATTTTTATTGTATTTTTAATTAAAACATCTTTTGTAAAGTTCTTCATAATTAATAAAATAATTGAGATAATCTATGGAGAACTCATTTTGATTTAATCAAAATACAAAATATACTTGTAATAATGATTCAAATCACTCCTTAGTTGCATTATAGCTTCATCATTGTGAATATTAAATTTGATGACTTATACAGCATCTGGCNAATTAAAATTATTTTCAAATTATTATTATATTTTAAATTTATATTTTTATATTAAAAAAAAAAAAGCAGGATTTTCAAATGAGTACAGTATTTACAATGGCCTCATTATTATATTAAATTCTCTGAGGACTTATAAAAATGGGTCAACAGAGAAGGTCAAATACATAAAATAACCATCACAAAAACTGTATTGTGTGACATCTCTCAACCTAAATTACTCCTTATATTTGCTTAAGCTTGTTAATGTATTTTATGTGTGGATTTAATGTGAATCCATTTTCAAATTTAATCCATTTTTTAAGGCAATTACTGTCTGTATAACAGACTATTCTGCTGCTTACAGCTTTACATTAAATTACTTAATTTTGAATTATATCAGACCATATTCAAATTTCGGCATAAATATAAAAAATAAATTACATAAAATTATTTTCTAATGATTTTCTTTGCTTTTTATTTGTAGAAAAACATTGTTTATAACAAATACATTTAATTAACCCACTTTGCAGATTTTTCCACAATCAGAAAAACAAAATTTTATATATCACTATCCCTATAATTAACCAAGCATATACATACATAAAAAAATATTTTTTATTGGGCACTATTTAAATCTTAACCTATTTGAAAGAATGGGCTACATCATTATTTTCCCACTCAGATAGATATTAAACAAAGATATTATCTATTTTAGACTATTAAGTGGCTATTTTTAGAAAAAAACTCCAGTTTATAAGCTAAATTTAGACTTTAAAAAGGTGTTTTAATTAATTTAGAAATAAAAAAAACTTAATTTATAACTTGTAAATTAAATTAAAACACTCCAAAACATCACAAATTAGGATAAACTTGATATTAAAATGAAAACTAACTTCAGTTTTTTAGCTAAATCTATAGACTCAAATTAAATCAGCTTTCTTTAAATTATAATTTAATAAATAAAAGTTCAGTTTACAGCACTCAAATTAAATTACAACGTTCAAAAAGTTAATTTTCTTAATAATAATTTCATAAATTGATATTTAAGTAATTGCAATTACAGCATTTTAATGGCGTTAAGGAAAACTGTGTTTTTGGTGTTAGATTCTCGCAGTTTTTACAGGAAATTGCAAGATATATTTTTCTTTTCCTGGAAAAATAATTGCCATTACGGTTGCAGTTTCCCCCATTTATTAAAACAGTCGCCCGCCAGCTGTGTTAACGTCTGTCGTTTCCGATGTAACGTATCTCGTTAACCAATTTCGTATCAATAAGCGAAACTCGTCCTATCGAACTACTTTTCAAGGCTTTCCCAGTAAGAAATCTCAATAAGGGTTGCTTAGCGACATTCGAAAACGTACAAATAAACAATGTGGACGAGAAGACAACCTTACAAGGAACGTGGGAGGTCGAATTAAAAATCCACGCAAATTCCTATGACGTAATAGATAAGGTCGGCAACGGATTTTTATCATAAATTTTACACCAAAAAGACGTGGGTACGAGTTCACCTCCTTGCTCCTTGTCGGAAATTATTTATAAAATTAATATAATATATATATATATATATAAACTTTCTGCATTAAAAATGGCGTTGTGTCTTCAAAAAATGTGTTTAATTAACGAAAATTCAGCTTTGTGGAAGCTTATTATAGTCCATAAAACTAAAGCAATTCTGAGAATTTAATGTGGAAAGCATTCGGGGATTCGGCGAACAAGAAATAGGCTATATCTGCGGTAATAAATATATAAATAATTAACTGTACGATTTATTGCAAAATCTCTTAATTTTGCTAGCGTACTTCCCCGGATCCGACCCTGATCATCTTAAAATTTGAAAATAACTAGTCTATATATACGTGTACTGTACATATAAAAAAGAGGACGAACGTGTTTTCCCACCTACATTCAACACAAAAGGGACAGTTGCCAAACACACATACACACTCAAGCAAACGAAAACAAAGCAGATAAAACGTAGGCCCGTATATAAATACATTGCTTCCGCGTTCCAATAATAAAAAAAAAAGTTTTAAAACTACAAGATGACCATTTCCAAATGGCCCGTACGACGACGCAATTGAAAATAACCGAAATAGTGGAAGAGCGTACGAAACCCGAATATCACCATTTTGACATATTTTCAAGAGATATGACCTTTCACCCCGGCCACCGGAGAGACAGCAATCAATTATTGCACAACCTTTTTCCTCACTCTCCATACATGGCTTACGGTTTGACTACCTTCGCGACACGTGGTAGACTTACACCACGTGGTACGGTAACTTCGTGACGTCACATCCGGATAGAATTTTGAAGCGGAAGTACGAGAGGATTTAATTATTTGAGTCGGGTCGGCCGAGTTTACGACGGCACGTCACAAAAATGCGAAAAAATCCGAGCCGAAGCGCATTTCGAACGTTATAACGCGTTAAAAACTTTCATATGTTTCTTGTCCGCGAACTTTAAACCCCGTTCACGGGGTGGAAAACAGAAAAGTACTCATTAAACACCTACTCATTTACATAACTCGACAGGTGTGCGCGCTTCAGACACTTTCTTTCGCATTTTTCGCGTGCCCAACTTTTAATAGCTAAAAAAGAAAGGAAAAAATTTGTTACATCGTCTGTTCGAAGTGACGCATTAACCAGACGACACATAATTTTATAAGTGCGTCCCCTTGTAGAATCGCTTGTATTTCTCGAAAAAAAAAACCAATTCAAGTTCACGAACCTAAAACACATTAGAACTACTCACGCTTCTTCGAAATCGAACCGTATCTAATATATTAAAAATAATAAATCGTAAAAAATGATAAAAAATATGTGAAATTTAAGCCGTCAGAAACGCACAAATTAGACAAGCGGACGACATTTGCCACAGTTCGTCTGCTTGAGGTCGCTGACACTAGCGCGTGCCAAACGGACCGTGAGAAGTTTATTCCGAGAAGCACAATGACGATTATTTAAAAAAAAATTCTTCTTCTATTAATACCGCTATCGATACGCCTAATAATAATATACATGAATTTTTAATTAAAAAATATATTTCTTACCATTATGCAATTGGGTTTGCCGACTGCCCATAGGTTGACTTTTTTATCTTCTCCTCCCGTCACCATCACCCTTCCCGACTTCTTCCCTAGAGCGAGGCAGTGCACGCTCGCCCCGTGCGCAACAAACTCCTCTACGAAAGGAAAAAAAGGGGAAAACTTGCGTTAAACATAATCCAAAAAGCGAAATACTTATTCAGTAAAGAAGATTAATAGCAATAAAGTGGCGACATCGGAAAACGGGTCGATGAGAGTCGCTCGTGCGAAATAAGCGTAAAACATCTTTTTGAGACCGTTACGACGAGAAAAGGTAGAAGGGAAACAAAAAAAGCAACACGCGAAACAGTCGGAGATATTACTCTCACCCCATTGAACCGAATAAGTAGCGGCAGTCCAGTTTCTCCAATCCCTCTGGAAGCCAAACAGTGAAGCCGAACTTCTCAACATGTCCCCCGTCCGAACCGAACTAAACGTTTGGCTTAAACGACAATTCCAATGTCAAGTGCCATTGGTGCACCACCTGTACCACGGTCTTTCACACCGCCGTCACTATGGCTACGAAGATTGACCCTTTATCGAGCCGTATCAAAACAAAAATTCCCGATGTACAGTTACATGCTCTTTACCCGTATTGCACTGTTCGCAAGTTTAATCTCTCCCCTATAGTTCTGTTATCTGTAACCTTATAACACACATTGACATCGGAAGCTGATTTTTCGCGTGGATGAAGGTTAATTATTTAAATATGTAAAATTTCCCGTATTTTTAGAATGTAAAGGGTTCGCTAACATTTCTAATGCAATCAATAAAACCAGTTAATTTGTTGAGCTCTCTAAGCTATCAAATTCATAATTTACACTTTATTAGTATTTTTATATATAATGAATATAGATATTTAATTAAATAAATTTTAAAATATTTAAATCTTTCGGAGGATAGACTTTCTAAATCAACTTTAGAGGCGAGTGAAGACAAAAGTTTTCTTATTTGCTGTGCTTATATTTTAAACATCAAAAATCATATGCCAACACTCATTTGACAAATTTGGACGTAAAACTTTAATTTTGTGTAATTGGGTTCCTGCTGAAGAGGTCTTGGCTTAGTTACAAGGCAAAATGCAGTAGAGATAAATATTGGTTTTTGATGTTCAACTTTTCTTATTCACTGTGCCAACATGTCAACTCATCACTGAAGTTGGTTATTCCTCACAAAAATTTAAATATTTTTAAATTAAGGTAAAATTTACTAGAGTCGCCATCTGTAGAAAANGTATATATATATATATATATATTCGTATTTCACATTTATTTTTACGTCAGAAAATATTTTAATTAAAAAGACTATTTTGAGAGTTACTCAGTTTACATTAAATATTTGACAGTAAAAACTTCAAACTTAGTTTTGAGGAATTTGGGTTCAAATTCGATTCGAACCCTTAGAAGTTTTTATTGCTAGACCTGAATATGTCGGACTCCGTCTTTTACTAAATGGCTACTTTAACATGGGTCTGGCCAAACATCATGGTGAGCATGAGGTTTGGCCAGGCTTTATGAGGTTTATGCTTGAGAAGCAGAGTTTAAAAAATTAATAAGCATAATACACAAAAAATATCCTATAAAAATGTCAAATTTATTAAGTAAAATTTCAAAACATATTTGAAAGAGGGTCATCAGTCATTAAATTTCAAAATTCTGTGTTCGTTTAATTTATAGACACGTCATTTTTGTCAGAAGTACTAATGAACAATTAATTTAATCATATATTAAAAATGAATATAGAAAATAAACAATTTAATTAAACTAAGAATACGATGGCAACTTTTAGTTTTCATTTTGGATTCTTTCCACCCTTTGGATGCTAAGAGGGTGTTCTTAAACAACACATTGTGAGTTCGGCCAAGCCCACAGTGAAGCGGCCGGTTGGATCCGAATATATTGTCGGGAGAACTACTCCCGAAAAATTCCTGCAATTTTTTCAGCCCGTCCAATTCGTTCACAGATCGATAAGGCTCCGTAAGGCCCCTTGTCCATGGACTATTCTCCCATGTCCGAAATAGTAAATCCTCCAGCCGATAGAAAAAAAAGGTCTACTGTTAATAAAAAACTAAATGTTAAATGTTATCTAAATATATAAAATTACTTGTCCTGACTGACTGACTGAGTCACTGATTGATTCATCATCGCCCAGAGCAAACCGCTGAACCTAAACAGGTGAAATTTGGTACACAGTTAGGGTATGTCACGAAAACGCATACTACGAAGAGATTTTTTCGAAATTCTCCCGCGGGGGGAGAGGGAGAGCATTAATGCTTAACCTGAAGAACGGCTTTTGAAATTGATTTCCATACTTCCCCTTAAATTCATAACATTTCAGACATTGTATAAATATTTTTATATATTTCGATTTTTTAACCAAATGTTCGAACCGTTTTAAATTCGAATTTGTTATTGCATATTGGTTCGATTATAGAACGATTGTAAACGATCCAGAAAATTGATCAAATTGAAAACAGTTCGTTTGATTCTCGGCAATTCTCATCATTCTCAGCGATAGGTGTTATATAACAATTACTATGGTTGTTGAAATATTGAATATAAATGACGTTTTCTTGCAAAATCCGCGCGGGCAAAGTCGTGAGTAACAGCTAGTAGAAGAATATATGAAGACAAAATCAATTTATAAATATAATAGCGTTGTCTTCTAGTGAGAGATTCAGGTGACATTTTCATGATTTTTCATAGTTCGGCATCTTTTTTCATCCTTCACTAGGCAAATTCTTCTATAGATCACGTCTTTCTCTAATGGATAAAATTCAGATCGCAAACATTATCCATGTGCAAAAATCAAATTATAATTAAAATTATATGTTAATTGATTTTTAATTTTTAAGTAGCTTGCCTAGTTAAGAAGAACATATCAATAACAAAATTAACTAACAAAATCAAATTATAATTAAAAAAATATGTTAATTGATTTTTAATTTTTAAGTAGCTTGCCTAGTTAAGAAGAACATATCAATAACAAAATCTTCCTCAATCATACAAGGAAAAAGAACCGATCACTCGGCGATTAGTTTTCTTGTATATTCATATATAACTGATACAAGAATATACAGCGATCAAAAAGCTTTTCTAAGCCATAAATATTACAACAACATTATTAAAGATTTACATTTTCACTCATTCTGCTACTTAATATATTTGTTTTTAATTTGAATTTTAAAATAGATTTAAAACCAGGGAGGATACTAATCAGATGAAGTTTTTGTGTGTGTGTGTGTGTGTGTGTGTGTGTGTGTGTGTGTGTGTGTGTGTGTGTATTTTTCTTTGAAAGTGTAAATATTCACATTATGATCAAAATTTGGAAGGAAAAGCTAAAAGGTCAGATTTATCTAAATATATTTTTAATTTAGAATACATTTTTTTCCAAGTAAAGCTAAAGGAAGAGACATTCAAATATTAGCAGGATGTTTATGCAGAATTAATGTCTCTTAGGAGGAAGTTGTAATAAAACTGTACTTTATCTTAAAGAAGTTCACATTATCTTTCAATGCATATAATCTAACATTTTGATTAAAAAAACTGTCCTGATAGGAAGTGTGTCTAGCTCTTTATATAAAAATTTTAATATGTCATCCTACAGGTATGAGACAACTGATAACATAATTGATCTTTTGATCATGTAATTTTTAGTATCAAGAACACTATACATAAATCATTCACCACAAATCAGAAGATATTTTAATAAATTTAATTTTGTTTATAATTTTAATTTCAGAAAACCTAACATTGATTTAAACAATTTTTACAAATGTTTATTATACAGTAACCAATTTTCTTTTAATATAAATGACAATATTAAAGCTTGATCTTTATCAACATTTTAAATTATTTTTATTAGTCATTTCAAAGCTGTTCAAAGCTCTCTATCACAATTAGGAATCAAAAATTTTATTCTAGTTTATTATTTAAGTATCTTGCTTATCAGTTGAAAAATCATCATCATTTCACATAACTAATAAAGTTATAATTGCCGAGGGAAGCAAAATAAATTTTAGACAAAGTATATGCTGTAAAAATGCATACTGTATTATTCTTGTTTCTTGCTAGTTGCCTAGCAAATTGCATGAATGATTTGTAAGATTTTTATCAAAATGTATAGTATTTAAAAAGATGCGAATCAAAAATTTGCATGAATCAGTAAACAAATAAGGAAAAAAATGAGGAAATGGACATATTTCTTTTCTATGCTAATAAAAAAAAAGATATGGTATTGGTACACATTTCTCCAAGAAGATTTGTCACACTAAACTACATGTTTTGCAAAACAAATAATGAAATCGTATGTACAATATATATTTTATCTGGGAAGTATAAGTTTTAATCTGAAAACCCTCTTATTACAAGAATCAAAGATCTTTTAACTGATTAACTATATTCCACTGTAAAATAAGAATTTACTGGAAGATTTTTAACATTTGTGAAAGGATAAATTTAACATTAACCTATAAAATTTTGTGCATCATTCTAACTAATCTGCCTATTCATTAATACATTAATACAATTTGAAAAATTTAATAATTTGATACATCAGGAATGTAATCAGCAGCATGAAAATGCACAATGAATCATATGTTAATTTGCATTCTCAACAATAACTTTGAACTCATGATTAATGTAAGAAATACTGTGTATTTCCAGTATGACTCGCATTAATAATTATTATTTATATTTTACAGCTAATTTTCAAGTATCAAATACAAAAATGCATTTCTTCAAAGCTCTGACCATAATTAGTTTCTCACTATATTATTAATATAGGTCTAGAAATAAAACATGTTTTGCAAGATTGTTTTATTATTAACATTACATGCTTTTTAGTCTTGTAATGTGGCATATACATACTTAAACATTTTTATTAGATATTCTAGTTCCACATACTGCATTTGTATACAAAAGATTGACAATTTTTTACACTGGCTTTTGAGGCACACTAGTATACCACAAAGCCATTCTACATATGCAGTGAGATAAATAAAACAAACTTAGTGACAACTTAATAATTTAGTAAATTAGAGTTCTAATCAACCTGTCAACAAGTCCAGTAACATTTATTATTGAAGTGTTCTTCATGCACTGCATGATTAAGTGTGCCTAAGTCATAAAAAGGCTGGGAACAACTGCTCTAGAATGCTTGTAATAATGCTACAAGCTTCTAGAGTTATTACAAGATTCCTTGACATTCAATAATTTAAAACTTTAAATGCATTATTTAATATAATTTATATATGTGATAATTTACGTACGGTAATAGGAGCTGTAATAAATTAAAATTTCTAACCAAAAATTCAAAAATTTTTTTATATAAACACCTTGTTCTAAATTTTGTTCAAAAAATACATTCAAGCTATTTAAATAGCTCATGTAAATTACATGAGTTTGTTTTAAAAAAAATTATGTTGATAAGTGAATGAAAATAACTGCTTGATTCAGGAAACCAAACACTAATAAGTGAAACATTTTCAATCAATTATATGATCATTCTAGCATGCAAAAACACATTCAACAGAATAGAATGATGTAAAACATGATTAAAATACAATACAATTCCTCATTTTAAGCATAAAATAAAAGCAGGAATGGGATTTAAATTAGAAATTCCTGTTCATTCTCTCTGTATTTTTATCAATTGGAAAACCTGATTAAACATAATGTAAAAGAATAAGAGTTTGAACTGATATTATAATTAAATTATAGCAGGACTATAATATAAATAAAATCAAAACACAAAAACACATTAGAATGTTTATTATGATTAAAAAAAATTAGAATAATTTGTCTAAATTTCTGAATAATGGGTAATTATGCAAATTTTGAAACAGTTATTACAGAAAAAATTAATTTAGTAAACAAATCCAGCATTCTATATCATACATCATGCTTATTAATATTATATACATTATTCCCAAAGCTAACATTATAAATTTAACAATAATCCTATTGAGAAAATTAATTATGAGTTCCATAAGATAAATTTTAGAATCTAATAGCAGAGTTAATAGGTGTTAATTTTTACTGATGTTAAGATATTGGTATGTGTAATTTAGATGATTTAAATTGCCATAAAAATATTAATATATAATTATGCTATTTGGTACATTGTTGACTTTAATACTTCACTAAGACCTCTTTATAAACTTTTTTTGAGTGTGTATAAATTGATAAAATTAAATCAAGTATCACAAAGAAGACAAAAATCAAACAATTACAACTGAAAGACAGATCAGTTGAGTAGTTTTTCTTCAAGTTAGTTTCAATACGAGAAATGAAAGTGATTACAGAGCATAAGTGAAATAATAGAAAACTGATTTAAGCTTGACACTGATAATTTTGTTCTCTACAAAATAAATTCAAAACTGTATTGAATAGAATTTTAACAGCTTACAAATGAATGTATGCTCTCTTGTGGTAGATGATAAAAAAAATTGTTCTAAGTGACATACAAATCATATAATATGAAGATTTCTTTTTTTGTAGTAACTACAAATTTATTGTTATAGTTATACAAGATGTTCACAGCTATTTTTTAAAAATTTTTCACATGATCAATTCACAAATTTCCTATCCATTTGCTATATGAAATATTAAAATTAAGAGAGTAAATTATGAAATATAGAACTTTATTGGCAAATCTTTAGATTTTAATTATAAAAAACATTCAATCAAGTCAAGCAATTTGGTTAATTAAGTAATTTTTGCATTCTGCTGTTATGTCATACAAAAATTCTAATATTAATTTTCAACAGATAAAAGAACACTGATCATTTACTATTTCAACATTATATCATATAAAAAGTTCAATAATTTTTATGTATACAGACAAAAATTATGAGAAATTTTGAGTTATTAACTAGATAACAGCTGTAAACCAGAGAGATAAAAGAACTTGATAAATGGCCTTCACCTTAGCTGAACATAAAACTGAAACACACATGTTATTAATTAATTTCACAAAATTGATCTTAAGAAATTAGGTTTCTAGAATATAGACCTATAATGTGAAATTTTTTAAATTTGTATTCCAGTGGCATGCTGTCCTTGGAAGCGGTGGAAGTACCGCTTCCCTTATATTTTCTAAAATATGAAAATAATCTTATCTTAATACAAATTTCTATATTACATGTGGAAAAAAAATGATAAGATTGCTATTGTATATTCAAATATAAATTTGTATATCGATATTCCCAATGGAAGTGCCACAGGACAGCTTCCATGACAAAAATATTTGAATGATGTAAAACAGCCAGATTATAGGTATTCGCGCATGTGCTTTACAGAACACCAACCTCATGGTTAAGCTAAACAAACAACACTTCCAATAATTCTATCCAGGAGCAGTCCTGGGCTGTTAGCCACCTGCCTGCTAGATATCTGGCTGCCCTCGCCCATTATGTGAACCACGAGTAGATTTACAACTTAACCAGTGGCGCGCCATCTTTGGAAGTAGTGGAAGCGACGCTTCTGTTATATTTTCTAAAATATAAATACATACTGAGCAATTATTTTCATATTTTAACATATTTTGAATTAATTAAAATTAATATTTTATTATAACCACATTATGTATCTTATTACAAATTTCTGTACTACATGTGAAAAAAACGATAAGATTGCTATTGTATATTCTAATATCAGTAGCAGAATGAATTAATAAATCATGACTAGATTTATAACTTAACCCACCGATAGGAGTTTACTGGTATGTTTTTATGATAGTTCTGTATAGTTGACAGGAATTTTAAAAAAAATCCATTAAAATATTTGATATATTTATTCTGCTTTTATTCTGCTCTCCCATCTTGTATTACTTACAGATTTCAATGTTAAACTAGTGATATTACTATTTAGTATGTCCCATCTAAGGGAATGCAGGAAAAAACATCTACAATTCTTGTACAAGGTTAAAAAATTAACTGTTACTTTGGCAGCATCATTTACAGCTAAATGTAATGAATGAGATGCACAAGATACAAAAAACCTCTAGAACTTATTTTCCTTAAATTTATGATTTATATATCTGTTGTCATAAAAATTTGTCTTTCCACTACTTTCCCAAAACTACAAATATTCGAGTACAAAATAACCGGTTTCGATTTATTTCTACTTAAGAAGTAGTTAAATAATTAAGAGATTAGGGAATTAGGGACCTAAATAAACAAATTTTCTAGGCTAAACTTAGGAACAAAAAGTTTTTCCCTGATTTCAACATGCATTATCACTGTTTGTCAAAGTACAGAATGTCCAAAAAGTTACTGTGCAGAAGAAAAAGTTTACATTAAACTCTTTCCACTGCACAGTAACTTTTTGGACAACCTGTACATACAGTAAAGTACATTTTCCATAAATTTGAATTTATACTTTTCTTATAGTTAGTATTTTTTTTTAAATAAAAATTTAACATTAAATTTTTAGATGGTAAAATTTGCTCAAGCAGAAGTTTTCTATTTCAATTCTAGAAAACAGAAAATATTTTTAAATAAATAAAATATTAAAAAATAAAAATGAACTTTGTAAATTGACTTTGTAATTCCATAACACAGACGGAGAACTAATTAGAAATGTATTTACATACATACACAAATAAATAAATACACACACAATTTTGAACAATATTTTTTTTGTACATATTTTAATACTGTTAACTCTCACTTCATATACTAAATTTTCACTTTCATACCGTTTTCAGCCAAAAAGCAAAAATTTTGTTATTGTAAGGTAGCAATTTTAGTCAATTTTGGCTTCAGCACCATCAAAATCATTTGTAAACAAAATCAATTTCTATTGTCTGTGTAATATCTAATTTGCAGTTTAATTTAGATGAAGTTTTATCCTTTCTTACATATTCATTATAGAAAACTAAAACATGTCTTAATATGAAAAGATTTTGTAATTATTTTTTAGGTCTATGGAAACAAACTCCTTTGTAATATGCAATTTATTGCTTGACTTTAAAACATTCAACTCTTGTAAAAATTTTTAAAAATATGCTTTCAAAAGCCAAAAAGGGTCTATAGGGTCTATCAAAAAGAATACAATAATTTAAAATGGTAGCAATTATGTTCATTATTACCCGAGAACATCTAAATGTGCATTATAATATCAGAAAGCCATCCAAGTTTCACACTTGCCTATTACAATTTCTCAATTCATGCACCTCTGTGTCACACAGCATGCATCTGACCAATACTTAAATTCTTCCTAAACTTGCTAAAGTAGAGCTGTTGTCACTCTTCCAACAACAGTCACAATTTTACGGCTACCGCAGAGTACTCAAGTTGCATAAGGATGAATAACTCCTTGCAAGCTACAGAACACAAAACACCTTCTCTGTTGAGTCTTGATTTTTGTATGATATATAACACTTCTTAGTGCCCTTAATAAACAAAAATCACAACAACGGAAAACACATTGTGTATTCTGACGAGACATTTGAATGCAGACAGATGAAACATGATGGTTATTCTATCAATTGATATATGTCACATGCTTCTCAAATATTAATTAACATAATTACAGTTATTTAAAATGATATACTGTGTCTTCCAAAATAAATGCTATTTCTTAAATACACATTTCTAATGCTGAAACAAACTGGACAACATTATTTTTGTCTAATAGAAAATATTTTGGAAGTATTAAATAATGTGCAAAAACACATTCAACTAAATTTTGATTATTTTTTTGCTTGTAATATATATCTACATTTCAATTAAAAAAAACTACATTTTTCTTTATTGTTTTCATATTAATAAAAGATTACATTATATCTCCAAAAATCAATATCAATAAAGTACACTTGTTTTAATGCATTCACTTTAACAACATTAAAATTTATGTTTTTAAATAGTTTTAAAAAAAGATAGATTTATTTCATTTTAAATCAGTATATTTATGAAATGATATCTAAATTAAAAAAAAGAATTGATATGGCATGGAGAAGAAACAGCTTGAAGACATACATTTCACCAGACTGTGACATCTATCAAAAAGGCAGAAGAATAATTCAAAGATAAATTTCAGAAAATAATTACTTTCACTTTAAAAATAAAGAAAACATTAATTATATTGAAATGTTTATTAACTTTAATAAATATTTCAATATGCATTTTAATATTTACCATTTAGTGTTGAAATTAATGCAAAATTTGATGCATTCATCCTTAAAAATTATATTTATAATTTAAATAATAAGTGTTTGATTGGCATTTTAATACAATAAGAGTCTTAAAAATATATAAATAATAAAGTAAATAAATACATAAATTAATATTTAAGCTAAATAATATATTCTAACTTCCAATTCTTTTTCAAAGATTCTAATTTACAGTACAATTACTGGAAATTTCTCATAACATGAGAAAATGACATCTTAACTAACTAAAAATACTGAATGATTATTTTAGTGTTTATTTCAGGGGTGAAATAAAATTATAAATGGAGAGCAAGTTAATAAGCTCTTATTAATTAATAAAACCATTTTTCATTTATTAAAACTCACTCTAACTGAAATTATTTTAAAGTGAAGTTTGTGCACATAACTTTCATATGTACATGATTATTATTTTAATGTGCATCTCAAATATGTGAAGACAACAATACAACTGCAAATTAAGAGATACTAAACACCCTTTGTAACAAGTATGGTCAAGATAAAGACTACAATAGTATGGGGCCCACCAGTGGCCAAGTGGTTCTGTTCTCTGAACACTGGGAGTTTGGTCGTGGGTTCATGCCTCACTAGGACAGACTGGCCATGTGGAGTTTTCTCCACATCTGTAATGCTGAACAGGGGTTAGTTACCCTTAAAAAGATATCCCAGAAGGCATCCCCCTAGGCAGATCGCCCAAGAGTTATGTTGCCATAACAAACATACAATGGTATGGATATGTGATGAGAAAGAAAATATGTGATGAGAAAGAAAATAAAGATTTATCCAGAGAAGTTGGCAGTATAAGATATAATTTTATGAGTTAGATCAAGGGAAAGGACATGAAACAGATCAACTTTATAAAAGCTTGATTTAAAGACACTGGGAGTGGCAGACAATGGAAGGATAAAATTGGAAGATAAAAGAATGGAAAACAGTAATGCAGCAAGAGATCTAGATTATTTGTGAAGCCATATAATGATGATTTGCTTTTTTATAACGCTTGTAGGATTTTGAAGTATGACATTTAAAACAAGTGTTTTAGAATAATAAAACTTTGCCAGATGTTAGATAAATCATCAACTACAATCATTAAATATTCCATTCCAAATTATAAATATCTCTTAATTTTATTATTCTTTCCTATTAAATATAGGCATATCTCACTTTACAGTTCTTATCAATTATGTTCACATATATCATTTTCATTGTATTGCTATTAAGAAGGTTTTCAGGCATCGTACATACTTAAAATCATATTTATACTATTGTTAAGTTGTTATATGCATTTTTACATAAAAAAAGCTATGATTCACTTTAAGGCAATATTCACTTTATACATGGTTTGGAACTTGCTAATACAGCAAGTTCCAAACCATGTGTAAAGTGAATATTGTAAAGTAAGTATTGTACACCTGTATAAATAAAAAAGATTTTGTATTACTTTATTATATCTGATAAAATTTAAATGAAAATTATTCATAAAAGTATTAATACACAAAACTGTAATTGTTTATTGCCATTTACACCATAAAAATGTATTAGAATAATAATGGCAGAGATCTTAATACAGCTATTTGGATATTTTTAAATGCAAAATTACAAAACATTATATACATGCACGGTCCAAAATGTCTAAAGAAAGCAACCCTTATACCAGAATTCACAAAATATTAATATTTTGTGAATTCTGGTATAAGGGTTGCTTTCAAATATTTGTATTAAACTTAAAATGCAAGTACTGGACTTTGACTACAGTTGTTAGTATAGAGCTTAAGTATTACAAATTTCAAATTCAATATTTACAACAATGAAATGCTTATTAGTAGTATTTATAAAATTACAATTATTCAAAATCTCTCACAATTAAACCTGTTCAGGGAAAAAGCCTAGCAGAAGAAACATCAGCACCAATTCAACTAATCACTTACAATCATCAATAGCTTACAATGCCACTCCTACACACCAACCAGCAGGAGCAAAGTCTATCTTGCTGTATTAGTTTAATAATGGTCTTTTATGCACATGATTACATTTGAACATGATTACAAATAAATAAAAATGTTTCCTAAGTAATGTTTCTACTATCATCTGGTTACAAAATATAGTAGTTTTATTTAATATTTTTAATTGTTTTTAAACTCTACATAAGGCAGCTTCACACATTTTGTATTCGTCAATTACCAAATAATTACGTATTTGTCCCCTTTGAAACGATATACTGACAAGTAGTGGAAAATGGTGAATACTGTGTTTCCCAGTTATACAATTTCTTTTTTATACTTATAATATGCTACTTGCACACATGTAATATTCCATAACTACACAGAGGTGGCATTAAGGTCTAGATGAACTGTATGTGGCTTGCAAGCCACAGTGAGTAAATATCATCTACTATCATCATTCACACTATAACAAATCACAATGAGGAAATGATCAGACCAGAATAACATTACTGACATTCTGTTATGTTTTTGTGATGTAGCAATTTACAAGCATTTAAAAAAGTACTGTTTTGCATGTTTTCTTTGTGAATAATATCTTTATTATAAAAATATTTCAACATTTTCTATAAAACTGTTTTAATCAAAATTAGTATAATTTGCAAAACCTATATAGAAAATCTAAAAATAATAGTAGTATAAAGTTTATGTAAGTATGTATGTGTGATACTATTTTTTAAGAATCTAGTCATTAAAGTATATTCTTAAATATTTAAAATCAAAATCTGATTATAAGACAACATTTTTTTAGTATTAACATTTATTTTTAAGAGAAAATCTGTTCATATTTGAAAGCATCAATTTAGAATTTAACCTTTGAGTTTATTTGTTAGTCCTTGATATTCATGTCCACATATAATTTGCTATTTTTGAAAAAATTTTTATTCCAAAAGAGCATTTTAGAGCAACTTTAAAATTAGAAGAAAAATTTTTTCTTTGGACATTCTTAAAGCATTAGTGTATTTCTGTTGTCTAACTAATTAAGTAGTCTTATTTATTTCATATATTTTTGAAACAATGCTTTATATTCAGATAAACAAGAAATGTTGTTCCTTAAGATTATTATTTCTAGAAATTTTGTACATAATCACTTTAAATACTTTAACAGGTTTTTTGAGGATACCCCAAAAAATTATCTGATAGAGTATCAAATTAAATGTATATAATATTTTCTTTAAAATTCTGATTTTTACACAATTAAATTCAACATTTGTTAAGCAAGCTCTTTGAACATAAACCCAATTCAAACAACTCTCTCAGACTAAAGCTTATGAAAACACTAAGATGCCATCCACAGTCCATACTGGAAGGGAGGGAAGAGGTTACATATGACAAGCCAGGCAAAGTTGGACAAGGGAGAGAGGAAGGATTGAACTTCAATGGACGTCCATTTTATTTCATTAAAATTTATACAGTTTATCATTTTATGAATAATAAAATGCATAAAGGTTTTGAGGGAATTGAATTTTGTTGGGGTATGGATATGTGATGAGAAAGAAAATAAAGATTTATCCAGAGAAGTTGGCAGTATAAGATATAATTTTATGAGTTAGATCAAGGGAAAGGACATGAAACAGATCAACTTTATAAAAGCTTGATTTAAAGACACTGGGNTTTATCTTTAAAATCACAGGTTTCACTTGAAGGAATATTGAATGTAGTACTTTTACAGAATTCTAAAGATAATGATATTTTAAGTAAATTTATTTATGTAGAAAAAAGTAAATACATATTTCAATTTAATTAAGAAAATTGAAGACATGTCTGTTTATTCATTACATAATTCTTTTATTATTAAAAATATTTGAAAAGTTGAAAGCTATGATTATTAATTTTGTAACAAAAGATAATAAATGTAAATACATTTATCATAGATTGAATTAAAATATATATGTATTTAATTATGTTTACATGTAATTTGTTATATTAATAAAAAATTATATTAAAATGTTAAAAATAACTTAAATCATTGAAAATTTCTTTTTAAAAAAGTATTTTGAGAAATTTTGATATTCTTTTAGAAATTTGATTGATAATTTTTAAATAACCTAAAATTTAATTCATCAATTCAGTTAAAATACAAAAGAAAATTATAATGTCTATTATTACAATAAAAAGATGAAATATATCATTTACTTTATTAAATATATAAAAATGAATTATCATCAATAATAAGTTATAATTATTGAATGTTACTTTTCAGATTAATATCAACAAGCAAAGAGAAGGAAGGAAAATCTGTCACTTCAATACAATTTAGTCTTTGTAGTCAAAACAGTAGAGAAAATATTGGTAACCATGTATGTATAGATTTGATTAAAGTTTTTTCAAAGTTTTATCATTATAAATAACTAAATTTTGATATATTTGTTACAGTATATAACATTAAAAGTAAATAATAGACAAACAGCAAAAGATTGCATTAAACTATTACTAGAACAATTAAGTCAAAATGTAAGTAACTTAGTTATATAAAGAGTTTTATCATAATATTCTTTCATTAATAATAATTAAATTTGAAATTATTTCTAATTTAGGGAATTAATGAATATCAGTTATGGATTAAATCAAGAAAAGATGATGCTCCTTATCCATTAATTGGTAAGAGATCATTTTAATGTACAGTACATAGAAATTATAATATGCTTACCAAAATTTTACATACACCCTTAAGAAGAAATTTGTTTCCAATCTTTCTTATCACTTTTATTCAAAATATATTTCAGAGAAATACTAAACTTATAATGAAAACATTTACATAAAATATTTAAACATGAAAACATGATTTTAACAATATTTATATAAAACATTTTCCACTGAAATATCTAAAATTTTTCTATTCTAAACAAAATAAGTTAAAATTTTAGACATTATCTTAAAAAAACAAACATTCTTATTTATTAAATTTATTACTTATTTGATTGTATCAGATAATGACAAAGAGCATTATTTCCTCCAATAAAAGCAAGAACATAAAAATACCCAAAATTAAAAACAATGTATAATAAATAATAATTGATTAATATACAAAAAAACAGCAAACACTTAAAAAATTTCCCGCAAAACACAAGTTACCAATTGGTACTAAAAACCAAGTTAAGCATTGTACAAGTTGTGTTTACATTTATAAATATTTCAAGTGCAGGCCATTTTCATATACAGTATATACACAGTTTGATAAATATAACTCCATTTTTATCAAAGACTGCATTGTAATAATATTGATTAAACATAGTACAATAAAAAGTAGACAGTTATAAATTTATCAGATAAAAATAGCTTAAGAAAAGTATTTTGTTTTTAGGATAATAATGATAAATTTAACAACATTTCGTCATTAAAAAGTTTAATTTATTTTTTGTGTTGTTGACATTTTGTTACTAACAATCTGTTAGAGTTATTATCCTATGAGAATTTTTATAGCAAACCGAGAAGTTTTAAATGTCATACCTCAAAATGCTTGCAAAATTTTAAAGTATGATATTTAAACAAGTGTTTTAGAATAATAAAACCTCCCCAGATGGTTTGGATTGGTTGCTGGTACCCCTATAACAGTTAAGATATTTATTTTACTTTTTGAAAACAGAGTTCTTACTTCAACTTTTCAATACAAGTAAATTATTCATGATCCAATGTGCCTCTAAAGGCAGCTCCACACACTTCATATTCACTAAATTCTGAGCAAACATTTGACTAATACCAAATACTGTGGATGATTTACTCGTGACTTCATTCAACAAATATTTGGTGTTCTCCATTTCCCACTTCTTGTTGGTATGTTGGTATATTGTGCCAAATCAAAGGGAATGAATGTAGAGCAAGCATTTGTGATTCTCACAATGAACTGATGCTTGGAAAATAACTGCGTGTGTACGTATGTCCTCATCATGTGACAAACACTTTAGCAAATATTGTGGCAAAAGGCAAATATTCATCAATTGTTGAATACTGAATGTGCAGAGCTGCTTTAATATACCATACTAGACATTCCTTCATTTGTAATAACAGAAAAACAGTAAGCAAATTGAAAGATTAAAATGAAAATACAATAACCAAACAAAATGGCAAGGAAAAACAACATAAAATACAAACTTTGGGAATGATTTTAACTGCTGAGTTGATTGTTTTAAAATGGATAAATTCTATGCCCACAATAAACATACTACCATTAAATCAAGCATTTATGTGATTTCTAATGCTTATGACTACACCCATTTTATACAAAATCAGTTAATAAAAACTACTTGCTTCTATTGTAATGATAAGAACTTTGCTTATAAATTAAAAATCTTGACAATTCTCCAAATTTAACAAAAATTTAACTCAAATTTATATTATTAGTTATAACTTTTTCAATTTGATTAATTCATTTTTCAAGTAGGAAATGAAGAAAATAATATAAGACAATGCATGTTTGAATTTAAAATGCATTACATTATGTAATGTGAGCATCTGTCACAGTCTCTCAACGATGCATATAAACTGTTCCCTTGTTATGGACTAAACTGACAACGGATGCAAGGATGTACAGTGAGACGATTCATGATATTTTATCGTTTGGATAATTATAATATTTATAAGGTCATCTGCTACCACCTGCAGCATGTGTTTCTAGTCATAGTGACTCATAAGTATTGAATATATCATCTGTATATCAAATAAAAGTAATTTTTATCTGATTAAACTAAAACTGTTTTACAATACAGAAGATTATTATTATTATTTAAATTATAAAATAATTTAATGAAGTTTGAATTATACAAATTATTTTATGTTTTTGTTTTCACTTAAATAATATAAAATTATTTGATAAAATATTTAATCTTGAGAATTTTTATTAAATCTACAGGTGGATAGAACTATTTTAAGTCTTTCTTAACTACATAATAGCTTTAAAAAATCTTAAAAAGTAATTATATACATATATACATATAATTTAAATTAGATAAACAATGTTTAATATTATGATTTTAGAAACTTAAGTTATAATTGAATAATTTTCTAAAATTGCTTTGTTTCTAAAGTAAATATTATATTTAAGCTATTACAATAAAAAAAATTTGTATTTCTCATATCAGATATCAACAACTTTAATATTTTGAATGAAATTAAAATTAAATTGAAATTCTAAATAGTAGCTTGCATTTCAATACATTAATTTTATCATCTGCTGTTTATTTATGCAAATTATTGGCAAATCAATCAAAAAATTGACAAATCAATCTGTTTATTTATGCAAATTATTGGCAATTCAACAGATGCATTGTTGAAAGCACGTCACTTTAATATGGTGACTCTCAACGTTTCTAAGGCTATGGAACATCACTCACATACTCTCTAGTACAGAGATTATTACCAATAAATTCAAACTCAATAAGCAATTCCACATTTACTGTTGTCACAAAACAATAAACTTTATTGTATTGAATAAAATAGTACATTGAAATAAATTTGCCATAAAAACTTTAAATCTTTTTATTCTTTTTGGAACACTTGGGGCAAGTCTGCAGAACCTGGGTCAAGAATCATGGCTTTAGCAGAACAAAGAACAAAACAATTAGCCGAAATTATTCAAATCGAGTAGGCAATTGACGGGAAAAGTGTAAAACACTGCTTCGTATTATAAGTACTGTATAAATCTATTTATTTAGTTTTAAGATATAATTGCTTTGTAAATAAATGTTTTAGCTTGCAGAATTCTACATAATTTACTACTAAATAAAAAAAAAAATATTCAAAATCTTAGTAGTATCACTCCATATTTTGGTATCATTTGGGCAAATATTGATTTAATCTTCCAAGATAAAAACTTTATAGAGGAATTTTTACATTCTTATAAGAAATTTTGTAAATGCTATCATCAAAATTCCAAGCTTTCAAAAATCTAGACTAGTTATGAATCAAATAAACATGGTATTAAAGTAAGTAAACAACAGTGAATTCTTTTATTCTATTCATATTTTATGTAGTCTAAGTTAGATAATGAAAAGTAGAGAAAAATTCTCAAAACACATTACGCTCTTCAATTGTATGTCGAATTCGAATGGTGGTTTCCTAGGAGCAAAAACTTTCTGGTAAACCTTTCAATAGTCTTTGGCTCTGCCCATCAGGAGTTTCCTGTAGATGGCAAAGCCTAAAAGTACTTGGATTTTGTTTATTATTTCTTCTTCAAAAAATTTGAACTGAATTAAAATTTAAGTAACAAAATAAATAAGTATATAAAATCATTCAAATTACTATCCTTTTTTTTCATTTTTATTCCAAATTTAAACTTTTCTAAAATTATATTCTTTGATAAAACATTTTGTCATAAATTTTTCACAATTTTAACCAATAAATAAATCTAGCCTAGTTAAATATCAAAAAAGAACTTTAAATTGTTAATTTGTACCCAATTTCATTATCTAATAGATTTTCTAGTTAATTATTTTTTATATATTCACAAAATATTTAATATTTAAAAATCCTTTACGTATATAAAACAAATGCAATGTCTGATAAATCCTCATTATCATTTTTTTCTTACATCTAAATAGACATAATTATATGTGTAATCAAGGTCAAGGTATAAATGTAGCCAACAGATTACAAATGTCAGTCCAGATGATCAGTCACTTAGATCATCCTCCTACATTTTAAATGTGGAGTTAAAAATAAAGAACTATAATACATATAAAAAGTGATGATATACTTATAAGTAAGCATTTTTACATTTATTCTTATTGATTCTCATCAATTATATAATGCAGCTTCATGAATCTTATAATATTTTAGAATATGGCGAAGACTCGTGGAAAAATGCACATTATACATTAATTAAACAACTTATTAAAAAAAACTTCCGAAATATTCTGTAGTTAGTGTCAATAAAAAATCAGAGGTTAATTAAATTTTTAATTACAGATTTTGGAATAATAATAATAATATATTTGCAACTAAATAATATTAAAAAAAATTAACTTTTGTACAATTTAAATATTTTTTCTTTATTAAGACAATTTACTGGTTTTCTTTATTAAGACAATTACTGGTTAAAAAGTTTAAAATGTAATAAATTTATACCTTTTATCAACATTTTAAAAAATTTCTGAATAATTTCATTTATTTAGAGCAATGACTCTCAAACTAAGATTGTCTCCCTATTGTTCATTATTTTCAGTTATTATTCTTGCATATAATTGATATTCTATCCATTAATTTCAATATAGTACAGCTTTGAAAGTACTCAAAATGTAAAAATGTTAACAAAAAACCTAAAGTTGCAAGATATTATGACTACAGCACAATTGCCACCTCAAATTTAATTTCTTTCAGGATATCTGTGTGCACTACTACTATTAAAATGAATTGCACATTATTAAAACACAGAAAAGCTTAGAATTTACATATATATTTTTATAATAAAATTAAGAAAGCTAAAGATCAGTATGCTTCTACAACATGTAGGAATACAGAATTTTTTTTACAAACTCACTCGAAAGCTTGAAACCACAGATTGAACGGCATGGAAACATTGAAGATATCAAATATTATAAACAATACATGATCAAAAGAAAAGTACGTACTAGTACATTTAATTATACATTTAATAAGCATTTTTGACAACTATAATTCTATAATAAACATTACAATTTTAAGTAGAAAACTTTAAATACAGAATGAACACAAAAATTATTCAAGAAAGAGTAAAATTGAATTAGTCTGAAGTATTATTTAGCAAAAATATATGTAATTTCTAAACAAAGCAATAAGAGCCTTCTCTGCACTTGACAGAGGACTTTCAAAAACAGTTTAACATGTTAAAACGTTTAGAGTTATGACTATGGAAGAGCTATAACTATATAAAAAAGGTCAACTTCACTAACATTTGTGTTCCCATTATGCAAAGAGGACATTAACTCAAATTTTAATTATTTTCCATTTACATATAATATTTCTATAAAAGATATTAGTTTGAAACACAAAAATACTAAAAGTAAATATTGCATTTATTTAATTTAATTTAAACAGAAAAATTTTAATTTCTACAAAACTAATTTAGATAGCTTTAGGTCATTTAATAAATAAATGCAGTCATCAAAATAACAAATATTTATATAATTTACATATAATATTGCTTAGTAGGAATCTAATTTGGAAATTGTTCTTGAATATAAAGATAACACTTACATAATAAAGCCAGTTAAATGTGTAAATAGAGAAATTATGTATGTCAATAGTAAATTTATCATCATTTAAACAGCAAAAATCATTGATATAATTCTTACTTTATTATGTATTTTTCACTTAACAATAACAATAAAATTTAACATGAAAATTAATAGTTTTATTTGAAAATAAACATCATCTAGCTAAAAGTGATCCAAATAAATATATTGTTTAGTATAATTAAGAAAGTTTTAGAATATTATTTTTAGGACAGAAAAAGACAATTACAGAAAACGCTGGACAAATAATTACTATTTATTTTAAAAATGATTCAATTCAAAATTGAATTGAAATCTAATTTTAATTAACATTTACTGTAGATTATCAAATACAGTTTTTATTATTACAAAATGTAGTGCAACAGTTCAGTTTGTGTGTGGAACACTATCAGTCGATAATCTCGTATCTGATTGTAAAGCACATTTTTTGATAACGAAAGTGATAATGACCCAGAAGAAAGAAGTAAACTGTAATAAAATTAATAAAAATTCCACTTAATGTGTGTGATAATATACTCATATCAAAGTAATATTTTATAATTTTCAGGAATTTACATAAAAAAAAAATCAGATTATAGTTTAATTCATTTTCTCCTGCACTAAGAGGTTTTCTTTTTATCTATCGAGACTGTTATAAACTTGGTTAGGCCACAATGGGGTAACCAGATGGCAAGGGTGGATAGCTGGCACATCTGGAGAGACCACCCCCAAAAAAATCCTGGAGATTTTCAATCTGTCCAGGCTGCCAACTTTGTCGCTCAGCCATCCGGCAATCATTTGATGATGATGATTTTAAAACATTTTCTTGAACAATTCAATGAATTTAAATTAAAACTTTACATTAAAGTGTTACTTAATTCAGTTATTATAACTGAATTAAGTTAATTTTTCACAATTTTTTTAATAGGATATAGATAATTGAGTCAATTATTATAAGATGAATTTATAACTCAGTTAATGCTTTCTTTTAAAATCAATATTTCTATTTTCTTTCATATTTATATTGCAATGCAATCAATAAATATGCCTTTAGCTTTATTTGTGTAAAAAAAGTATAAATTTTGAATTTGCAATCATAATTCTCAGTAAAATTAATTTAAGAAAACTTTTAAGTTAAATGTAATTTGAGAGTTAAGTACTGTAATTTGACTTGAGAGGTTTGCATTTAAATATAAATAAAGGAAATTCATGCAAATCCTTAACTTAAATTTTTAGGTTATCAGCAAATCTCTAGTACTGTACAAAGCCAAATGTTAATTTTATTTTGCTATTTAAAAAAAAATAACTCCTCCACAAGATTTAATGGTATGCAAAAATCAATTCTTATCAATTTTTTTTTAGTTTTTAACTCTTTCCATCTCTTAGAAATTAAGAGGAATCTTTTTCCAGGCCAAATGAGTTTGACAGGTCCACAGTGGGAATGGCTGGGTAGTGAATGATGGACATGGTACTGTATGTCTAAGATAGATCACCATGAAAAACCCTGGAGATTTTCAACCTGGATCTCCAATACAGTAAGTCTTTTATTACCTTGGGTATTTGGTCAATCAGTCCTTGTCAACTGTCAAGCCCCTAGTACAAAACATAGTGTTAGTTTTAGTA
This sequence comes from Centruroides sculpturatus, assembly GCF_000671375.1. NCBI lineage: Eukaryota > Metazoa > Arthropoda > Arachnida > Scorpiones > Buthidae > Centruroides > Centruroides sculpturatus. The sequence continues at coordinate 82,223 of NW_019384798.1, read as the reverse complement.
AAACATATGGGATATAGCTGGCAGGAAGGTGGAGGGCTTTCTGCAAACTACTGTAGGGGTAGCACGACAAACTATTCTATGTATTGTGTAGTACTTCAAAAAAGAGAAACTGAATGAAATTGCTAAATTTCTATTATTTAACAAGTGATTTGGTATGTAAATACACAAAATTTTTCATGCCAGATATCAAACTGTGAAGAATATAAATAATCTTCATTTACATATACGCAAAAAAGTTGGCATACTTGTGTTGAAATGAAAGTTTAACATACATCTTATACTTAATATATGGGATGTGACACTTAAAATCAGCATGGCCAAGATGATAAAACATAAGTGATGTAAATTTTATAGGGAATGTTTAGAAGAAAAGTGTACAAAACCAATCCCAAAACTGTACAAACTGAAGGAGAGCATTCTCTGATGCATTGAAGCTATTGACGTCAGTATTTTACGCAAGGTCAGTCCAAATGTGATTACTTGTACACAAAGGCACATAAATGCACAGGGACACCAATTTCAGTGTCTTCTGTAAGTTTATTTTAATATTACTTAAGATGTACAGTTTCTACTGAATATCCTTTGCCTAAATTCATTTGTATCATTTTCAATGAGTGAAGCCAACTTTACATGGGATACCTGGTAGTTTACACTTATCTCTAAGTCAGTGGTTCTCAACCAAAACTTGACCCTAGTGTTCTACAAAAAGATTTTGAAGTTTTTCTTGAAAATTTATTCCAATGTACAACAACATATTACAGTGATACCTTGGTTTTCATCAACAATCTGTCCGAAAACAATTGGCAAAATCCGAAACCAACGAAAACCGAGGCAATTATTTCCATATAAATCAATGTAAATCCAATTAATTTGTTCTAGACACTCCAAAATACATACTTTTGAGTATGTATTTTGGAATTTAGAACGAATTTTACAGAGAATAAATATTGTGTTTAATATTAAAAATAATAAGAAATTAACATAANCCATATTTATCAATGTAAATCCAATTAATTTGTTCTAGACACTCCAAAATACATACTTTTGAGTATGTATTTTGGAATTTAGAACGAATTTTACAGAGAATAAATATTGTGTTTAATATTAAAAATAATAAGAAATTAACATAAAATGAATATAAAAAACCTAATGTAAAGAATAAATGAACATTTAACATAGCATTTAACATGGCATTCGAAGGACTACTGGTTCTGGAAACTTTCTTTGGTCCCATGATGGAGCTGAAAGGAAAGGAGAGCAACGGAACTGTTTGGCTAGACGCATGGAGTAATGCTCACACAACGAGAAATGCTGCCACACTGAGCAGGAAAACATGTGGGTCACTCTATGTTTTTGCAAAATTAGCAGGAGGTTACGTGGGCACACCAACGAAAACGAGACAAATTTTTTGCAAAAAAATCAACGAAAACTGAAACAGACGATAATCAAAGTCAATGAAAACCAAGGTATTACTGTACTTCAATCACAGAGAATTCTATTATTTGCTATTTTATTCAATACAATAAAGTTCATTGCCTCATTGTTCTGTGAAAATAGTAAACATGAAATTGTTTATTGAGTTTTCAACATATTAATGCTAACTCTATAATAGAAAGTATTATGAATGGTATTCATTGACCTTGAAAAGGTTGAGAACCACTGATCTAAGTTTCAGTGAATGTCTTTGAAGTTTTTGTCTTCATCTTCAAATTCATTTCAAATTATAGCAAATGCCAATTCAATCTTGTTAATTCTGAAAATGAAGCTAAAGAAACTTTAAAACATTAATTAAGGTTTACATTTCTGAAATATTACAACATTTTTGGCATATATATATTGTTATACATCATACTTGATATCCAATTTCTCTAGTTATACTTTAGGTAGTACATAGCCTACATATTGAATTATGATGCAATGCTATCAAAGTTCATAATCTGATAATTAAAATGCTTAATTTAACTTAGTGTTTAATCTTTACTGAACAAAATGTTTTCTTATCTTTAATTCAGTTTTAATTTCAAATTAATTCTTAATTAAATAAATACCTTTAATTATTATGAAAAATGAATCCTTTTAACAAAATTATAAATTTTAAAAATACCCTTTTATATACTGTATATAAAAGCAAGGTAAATTAATTAGAAATTAATATATTCATAGTACAGCCTTAATTAAAAATTTTTTTCATTCCTTTTGAGCTGATCCATCAATTATTTATATAGATTCTATTTGCAGGTTTGCCTTTTATAGAGTCGATCCTTGAAAACATGCAAATGATAAATACAATTGTGCACTTACACAATTTAATTATTATCTACTAAACTGAAATCAAAGTATTTTCAAATGTAATTAAAGGCAATTTATATATAAATATCATCTTAATTAAAGCAGTATAATTTCTAATTAAATAAATGCTAGAGAAGAAATCACATCTAATCAATAATACATCATTGTTTATACAGCAATTTGAAATTAACATATTTTTAAAGTAATGAAATAATTAATGTATTTTTAATTATTTGTAAGTACATCTTTAACATCAGTATTAATTTTATATTCAAAGCCATTAATTAAGAAGTAGCTAATATTGTTGGCACTTATATTCATAATCAAGTTTGTTCCTCGTGCATTGAAAACACTTTTTAAATATGCCTTCGTCACTAATTTTCCATAGATGTCTAGATGAGAAATGCTAGCCACAGTTATCAAAGAAGCTAAGGATGCTCTTCAAAGTAGTACACACTGCTTACTATAGCAAGATCAAAATGTATCAATGCCATTATGAGAACCTCTTCTGACATCACCTCATCCTGTCATCGATATTCCGATGCAACAGATTACAAATGCAGCCATAGCTGCTACATTAACACTTGATATTCAAATTACAAAATATTCATACCACCATATCTTTCTAAATATTAATAAATCTCCATAAGTTCATAGGCTTTCTTCTTCTACTATCTTCACACATTCACCTCTAAATATTTACCATTCCTCTCGACACATCCTGTATAATCCTCCTTGCCAGTATGATGTAATAACACCAAAATAGAGAGAAAAAGAAAGAAAATATATAACTTTTCTTAAATTACAATATTAAATTTAAACCAGTAATAAGTTAATCAGTCATAAACATAAAGGAAGAGACTCTCATATTAATTTTTAAATACAAGATCATCCATCAATAGATTGAAGTAACGAATAGCAAAACAAACATTGGCAATAATTTGATCAATTTAGACAAAATAATTCTATGCAACAACCAAGAATATAACCAGTACGTAATCACAATAAAAGAAAAAAAAAAACAGTATTCTCACTAATTCAATTCTGGTGCTAATACAAACTAGCTTTGTTTTCTGTTAAATGTTCCAGCCAAGAACAAAAATCAAATTTTTAAAATTAATATGTAAGCTACCACAAGTAAGTACAAGTATAAAAATTTTTTATAAATTTATGTATTTGTTTGTAGCCTTTTTGACTTCTTTTCTTTACATAAAATCCAATTAATACTAATTTTTCACTAATCCTAACAATCCCATACTGTAATTAGTTCAAATTAAGAGTGCACTAACTATTTAAACTTTGCTGCATCATCATACACATCCCTCAGGTTGCAAATCAACTTTCGGAATTGGGGATGAACTGTCAACTGAGGAATCATCACATGCTTTCTTCTTTTAGTAATTGGAGAATCATTTGTTCTTCAGCTTCCTTAGCTGAAGAAAAGAAGAATAATCTTTCCTTCTACTAAAGAAGCTGCAAAATGAATGATTCTCTCAATTCTAACTATTTAAAATCAATATTAAATGCTAAGCAAATCTACAAAACTGGTTTTTGCTACCGAATAATACTTTTATATGTAATAATTTAATCATAAGAGGTATCCTGTAAAACATAAATTACATAAATTGTCAAAATTTCATTTTTCCAGATAAGAAAACAAGAAATAATTGAGGTAATGTTCATAATTATGCTAGCAATGGATGTGAAATAAAGAAAAAATTGATTTTAACAAATGCATATCAGTTCTACGAAAGATAATTTCATCATTCTAATCATGTTTAAGAATATATTATTTTAATCAAATGCTACAAAAATTACTCATTTCCATTTTTAAATCAAATGCTTTTTATTAATTAAAAAATACAAAAGTTATGATAAAATATAAAATTTATAATTACAGTAAAAAAATTAAATTAAATTAGAATACACATTATAAATTTACATTGTAAATATATTTAAAAAAAACTGGATAATATATTCAAATGTATGCCCATTGTAAAATTTATGAGAGCTAATTGATAAATAACTTTACTTTTGCTTATGGTAAATGTGTTAAGCATACCAAATTACTAATTTATGATTTTAGTCTTTAAAAACAATTTTATAAATTAATTTTTTTCTTCTTTCACCTCAGCCTAAATCTAAAATTTGGAAAGTGTGTCAAAGATGTCATTTAGCACTTTTATATGAAAAAAATTTTATGCAATATTTTTATATTTATTTCGTCTTCAAAGATATAAGACTCAACCCAAAAACAAACAAAATTTTGAACCAAAAGCTGTAAAAACTTGTTTAACACATTACCATTTGGCTGATTTTCCTGTTAGCTTCTTGGAACCACTTGTCTTAACTGAAAATTTTAAATAATTAAATTTTGTTCTGCTATTGCAATTGCAATAAACTATTATTAACTACTAATTTCAATTATAACTTTGCTGTTTTATGAAAATAAGGCATCATAAATTTTATTGGCAACCATTGCTTCATTACTTAAATTAATGTCTTGACATCAGTTACTTATCCACTGTAAAATATATAAGGTCTTCTTTTCTATTTTGTTTATATTACATTTGTTCAAATAATTTCTTTAAAAAATATTTAAATAATTTATATTCCTAACTAAAAGATAATTTATTAAAATGTATATCAGTCACTGACTGATGAAAATGTTAATAAAAAAATATGTGGTTTATATTGATATGGCAACACCGGCTGAACTTTATAAAGAAAATGTTAATGTATAAAATATCTGCACCATGCACAACGATGTAGCAATCCATCATTTTAGTCAGCATTGCAAGGAAGCAAGCAGATATTTGTCATTGATATTTATTCTGAATATGGAGAATTCCTCAGAACAGAATAATTAAACACAACATAATTGCGAGTAAAATCATTGCTCCGATAAGTTTCGACATTAATGTTTAATTTGCAAATCACTGTACTACTTTTCTTTTTAAAATACTTTGACATGTGTTAATTGACTGCGTGATATACTGTTTAAAATGTATGTTTTATAGATCCGACTTACTTTACGAAACTTTCTATTAAATCTTATCAGTTATAAATATTTAAACAGAGGTCAACTAACTCATCAATAATCTGAACGAAACCCAGGAAGTCTGTAAGAAGTGCTTTATACTGTTAAACTTATATAACACTTACTCAAGTAAAGTAAGAATTTAGTGGCAATCATTAAAACTTTCTATCAAATATATTTGTTTGGCAATGAATATTTGAAATATACAGACTTAAATGTTAGAATATATAATTATTAATTACATAAAAATATTTTTTCTTTTTTTATATCCAATAAAATATTAATAAAACAAATTAACCTGAGAGGAATAAACACAAAAGCATTCCTATCTTGCACATTTGTAAGATTATAATCTCCAAGATAAGATAATCCATTATTGATTATATATGGGTGGATTAAGATAATCTATATGATAAGTTGACTTCCAAATTTAAGATCTTTATAAATGTATTTTCTTTTAAATTTTTCTTAAGTTCTTTATAGTTGATGTGTGCAATTTAAAAATATTTTTAAATGCACAAACTTCTTATCCTTATTAGCAACAATCACCAAGTATCAGAATTGTCTAGAGCATAAGATAATTTCCTACATAACACAATACAAAACTGGTTTTTGTGTATAAGTTAAGTTTAAAAGCATTAGAAAAGTATAAAAATCATGAAAAATTCTGCCACAAATTTTTTTTATATTCAAAATGGCATATGGAAGGTCACTTCCTCTTCTATTGTTTGTTAAATTATTTACATTGAATTTAAATTTGTATAAATATAAGCATGTAAATATTAAACAATGCTAATTGTTTCAGCTATTGTCAACATCAATTATCATTGTACAGTGAAGTTAAGTGATCTTTGTACTAAATACAAATATGGCATTGGTATTTAAGTAAAACATGCTAAAGATATGTATAAAAGCATTTATTAAATATTCTATTTATAACTCAAAACAAGCTTTCGTAACCTGTAAGTAACTTTAAACATAAACAAGATGTAACATAATATAAGCTGTTTATACTTTAATAGATAATAAAATTTGGATATGGCATTGCTTTTATAGATAGCTAGAAGTGTTTATACTGTATACATCTTGGTTTCTCTAAAACCTTATATAATATATTGTATGTGTGTTGTTTTATATANTTATTACTTTTTAGAATCAAAAATAATAATATATGCATTAATAATACAAAATAACTGTTATCAATATAAACAGATTTAATTAATTCTTATTAATTAGACCAGTTGTTCCAAGTGATACTTTCAGAAAAAGAAATAAGGCAATTAACCAGGATGCTACATGTCAACATTGAGTAATTACATTGCACAACGATATGCAAAAATCAGTTGAGTGTATCTTTGGTTATTGACACTTGTAACAGTTGTCTGGGATAAAGAAACAAAGTTGGATATGTATACTAGCAATTTTACATGAGAAATGGGCAAAACATCAAATATTTTTATTGAAACTACATCTAATTTGCAGCATGAAATTATCCGACTAAATAAAAAATTTGATGATAAAAATTGCCAAGTGCCTGAAAATAAATACAATAATAATTTGTGTTTGAATTACTCAAAATTTTCTATTCATTCTTGTTTCACAATCTCTTCCACTTTTTGTTTACAAAAGAAACCCTTATTAATCTAATTTTATAAACTAAGATAATTTTTCTTTTTTTTTTTTGTTTAGGATCACCACTATATTCATATTTGTAACTTAATTCTCAAAATACATTATCTAGAATCCAGGACCTTTCACACATTAAAAACTGACTATAGTATAACAAAATATTCTATGACAAACAATCAAGTCCCATAAAAATTAAAATTTTTAAAAATTCTAGTTTATTAAGAAAAAAAAAACATAATTTATTGAGAAAGATATTCATATTATGTTTATTCTTAGATAAAGTACTACTTTAACTTTCATAGAATTGTTCTAAGTAACTACTAAACATTTCAAATAAACTGGTTCCAACTTATTAATATTCTGAAGTTTCATTCCCTTTGCTAATTTGTATAATTGATTCAAATTAAAGTATTCCTTTATATGTTATAAACAATGCTTAATCTAATGTTTCTAACTATTAGGATGCAATCATTTTTTTGCTGGTAAAGGTTTGAGTGTGTTTACAAGTAACCACACTCTTGCATATCTATCCTTAAGGAAAATTTACACAATGCATATTTTTACACATTTATAAATTTACAATTAGCTTACTCTATATCTTGCATGTTATATACATAAATACTCCATTTATATAATCAATACCAAATCTATAAATAAGGGAAAAGTAATAATAATACATACTCTGGAAATTAAAATTTTTAGTTTTTGATTTTTTGATATACAGTTGTACAGTACCTTGGTATAAGTCTGTTTTAGAATACATCCAATTTGAAATACGTCCTGTTTGGATGAAACAAATTTTGCTCAGTATACGACTTAATTCAATTATACGTGCCATCTATGAACAAGTAGCACTATCGATGTACTAGACCAGACTAGACATTCATGATGCCATGATTTATAACTTTGTTAAATTTCTTCTGATTTTAATTTGTAAGTAAAATTTTATTATTTTTATTAATCATGAATTGCAAAAAGGCAAATGAAAAGCAACAGAAAACTAAAACAAATGGCTAGAATCACAATGGAACTGAAAAAAGAGATTGTTGAGAAATATGAGAAAATGGCATGCATGTTTGAGATTTAACTGTTGCATACTGTATTCCGAGAACAATGATATCGATAATCGTAAAAAATAAAGACATTATTAAATCTGCTAACGTTGCAAAAGGGGTTAAAAAGAGTTTGATTTGATTTGATTTTGACTTAATGATTTAAATAATATAATACAATATGTAATATGTAATAACTTTAAAAATCTATAATAAAATTTATTTTTTTTATTAATGTGCTCAAACAGTGTTTAAATTACAGTGGTACCTCAGGATACGAAATTAATCCGTTCCGAAACTGAGATTCGTATCATGAAAATGTCGTAAGGTGGATCATCTTTTCCCATACAATTACATGTAAAACCAAATAATTCGTTTCAACGCGAAAAACATACTCAAATTAAAGCCAAGTAATACATTAAAAAAAATAACTGTAGTAAGAAAAACAAATGAAAAATGCGAACTAATGTAACGTCGTATGGTGAGTTTTTGTTCGTATCGTGGAGCAAAAATATGTTCGAATTTCATGTCGTATCCTGAAAATTTCGTATGCTGGGACGTTCGTAACCTGAGGTACCACTGTATTTTACAACCCCATTAATATACCATATCAAGAGGGGTTGTTTTTACACAAGAACAGATTTTTACATTACTTCTTATGGGAAAGGTTGGTTTGGTATACATCCTATCCTACCTACACAATGTTTTTATATACATGCATGTGTGCTTGTACAAATATTAAATTAAGTATATACAGAGACATTGCATTCTTGCCTAAACAACAATTAATATATACAACTGTCAGATCAATCTTTGATGCATTAAAAATGCATTATATAAAAAAATATTCTCTTTTATTCATCACTTGCATTTTATTTCTTTAAATTTCAACATATAATTTATTTTATTTCATGCATATTTTGGTCGTGAAGTTACTTCAATAACAGAAAAGTACGTACCTCACTGTAACAATAACAGAGCAAGTAAAAACCATTTATGGCAATTATATCCTTCCAAATAAAAGTATTAAAAATTCAAAACTGGATTTTAAACACTAAATTTTCAATTTTTTTAAAACTAAAGAAATAAGTGTTTAAATTTTCACACAATATTTCTCCTTCATTCAAATCTAACTTAAAATATTGAGATAATCTCTGACAAATTTATTCAATAGAAGTTATTTGTAAGTAATTTGGTACAAATGCAACACCAAACGAGGCAGTCGGAACCATATCAGAACTGTAGACCATGCACATTTAGAGTAGAAACATAACTTTGTAGCTTTCCGTTTCTAAAATTCTTAAATGACATCCATCCCATACCAGTTTTATCATCTTAGCTTCCTTTAGACCCACCGACAACCCAGGTATGGCACCTTCAAAATAGAGTCACCAGGTTCTCTCATACATACTTAGTTAAACTGTTTGTACCCCATTTTCAAAATTCCAAATAGACTGATTTCTAGGGCTATAACTTGCAAAGGATCACACACAGACCATTAGTTTCTATAATTGTATTTACTCCTAAGGGCATGGTCTATAGCTCTGGAAGGGTCCAACCACCTCGTCGGAGCCGCAGTTTGTTTATATCAGTGTACATATATAAATTACATGAAAGTGCATTCTTATTCAATTAAATAACCAATTAATTGGAAACAATTAATATATCAAATATTCTCCCATTTACAGTAACGAAAAACTGGCAACAGATGTTGTAATTCGAATTTTAATTTACAGAGATCCGCGAGAAAGTTACCCTTGTAACTAAATACAACATAAATTTAGGCACGTTCCATTGGAAACAATAAGAAAGTTTGAAAATATGGCTAAAACTTACGAAGTTTCCACACTCTTTTCGTCGACGATGCCATTTCTATATATTTAAAACTTTACAAATATCCTTAAGCGACGTATAAACGGTATTTTATTCATTTAGAACTTATAGTTTTAACAGAACACCTGTCCATTTCGGTTCTTTCATGTTAAATGCTCGACACCATCAACCGTGCCGATTTCATACTTCCAAAAAAAAACCGCCACCTTACGGATATATTCCAAACTAATCATTTTTTCTGCACTTTTAAAACTCTTAATATTAAAAGTTACTTATTAATTTTCACAAATTAATAACAAAAATTATATTATAAATTATTATAATTATCGCTTTTGACTGTATAATGTCTACTATTTGGATTTTACAAAAAAATTTCGATTAAAAATTTTCACTATAATTACTCATAATTAATTTAAACTTTTGTAAAATATTAATTAATATAATGTTAATTTTGTTAAATTGTTGTGAACATAATTGATTCTGTTCAAAAACAATCAGCTGATAGGATTTTAAACATGGCGGCTTCCACCGTGTGTCAATTTTTGAAGTACGTGAAAATTAAAAAATTCCTAATTATTAGGCAAAGTAATGGAATATGTACGAAATGCAGACCTTTATATGTTCAAGGCCAATCGCCGGAACCAAAAATTAGAGAATATTTTTATTATATTGACCATCAAGGAATGGTAAATTACGTAACAATTGACGTATCTTAAAAAATCTTCAAAACAATATCTTCATAATGTGTAAAATGTTATGTGATAATTGATTGGTCTGTTCGAGTTGTTGGACTTATCCACATTTTTACGTCAATTTGACGTCATTGCGTCAGGTTTACAATGAAAAATTCTAAATAATAACGTCAAATTTAGGTGAAAATGTGCACAATTTCAACCAGTGGAACAAACCTTAAGATTGATATGATTGTGTGAATTCAAATTTTTATTGAGTCTATAGACTCTGATAGTATATTTTTCATATTTTTCAGTTGTCATTTTGAGATAATATAAAAGAATTCTTATTTTAAGCAGTGTTTGTGGCTCATTTCAAGTTCTGAATGAGACGGTTGGTATCTTAACAGAGCTGTAGAGCATACTCTTACAAGCAAAAAGTGAAAGGAACCTTATCTGTGCATGCAACCCTTTGCGAGATAGTTGCCTCGAAAGGTCAGTTTCTAATGTGTATCAGTATACTGCCTATTCTACATGCTCTGCAACATCAAGGCTTGCTGTCGCTTGTCTTGACTGATGCTCCATATGTAATTGTGTGCTTCAGTGCAAGCATTAGCGAGTACCAAAGCACTTGGGTGGGGCAAACCCCACATATTCCCCTAAAACTATATAACATCAAGTACTCCACAAATAGTCAAGTGGGCTGCTCAAAGCCGGCATAGTCATATGGACTAAACAATTAAACATGATAATCTTAGCAGAGTAATATGACTTGCAATCTCACTTGACCTGATTTTGGGGGCTGTACCTTGCAAAGGTCACTTGTAGAGATATGGTTCCTTTGACTTTTTTGCTCCTATGGGTATGCTGTATAGCTCCAATTGCTCTACAGGTTCCAATTGTCTTATTCAGAGGTTGAATTGAGCCAATTTATAAAGCTTCCTTTAGAGAACTGACTGTCATTTAAAGCAGTGATTTTCAACCAGTGTGCCACAAGAGGACTGTAGGTGTGCTGCAAAAATTTTTCAAGGTTATTTTAAATAAATTATTTCGAAAGAAGCCCAAGAACAATAAGTGTACATGTTAAAATTAAAACCTCTTTAAATTGATTACACAAATTTTTCATTATTAAGTGTGTACATAATAAATGTATACATGATACAGTAAAAAATATATATTCATAAGCAAAATTATGTGCGTAACATTGGGTTATTTCATTTAAAATGAAATTTTCTTTAAATGAAAAATATATCTAAAATCTATATATATATATAAAAATGGACATGTATGTCCCTATATCTCACTTTTTCGCCAAAACTACACATCGCATGTGAATGGTGTTTGTATGTGGTGGTAGCACCAAGTCTCCATTCGTGCATAGGAGTGGTTGCGTCTCGATAGCTATAAGGGTGCGGGAGATATGAGGCTGAAAGTAGTTGAAAGTGGCTTTCTATTTCGAATGTTTTGTTCGATTTTTTCGAATTTGTTCGAATTAAATTCGAACATAAAATTCGAATTGGTTCGATTATAGAACGATTGAAAACGTTCCAGAAACGTTGAAATTTGTTCGTTTGACTAAACGTAAAAATTCTCTAATTAGTCTGGAAACGGGGGACCTAATTCTTGCATTCTGTGAAAACGGGTAAGATTAGCTATAATGTAATTATCTTAATCTTCACTATCGTTACTTTTTGCCCAGCGAAGCGGGTCCTTGAAGCTAGATTCTAGATTACTTAGAAAAACAGTCTTTTATATATATAAAAAAAACTATACTATTACATACAAATAAAAACCCAGCGAAGCGGGATCTTGCAGCTAGTTATATATAAAATCTAATATATTTAGTTCAAAGTATTTTAACTTAGAAATAGCAGGAATTGAGTATGTTTTTAAAGGTAATTATCATTCCACTTTTAAATGCAAATTAAGACAATGTTAATTGCTTTTCTTATGTAAATGAAAGTTATTAATTTAAATAACTGTTATTGTAACCTGCTGCTATTTTTAAGGAACAACAATATTGTTTTATTTAATTCACAAAACATAGACAAGAAGAATTAGATTAAGTGGCAAGTAATATGGCAATAGAATGTTTACAAAAACAACTTTAAATCACATGATTTGTGACATGGAAATTTAATTATAGGTTTGAGTGTGCCATGAGATATAAGGGTTAAAAACACTGATTTACAGGGATATGGATCCTTTCTCTCACATGTGGAGATCCATATGTGAAAATCTGTATTGATGGACCATAGCCAGGAGGGTTCATGTCAGTTCTTACATATATATTCTATCCCAATAAAATTCAGACATGTTCATTTTTAAAAAAAGATTCAAGTTCTATCTTCCATTCTTCAACCTGAAGATGTTCATTTTATAACTGTCAAAAATGTTTGTTCATATAATTAAACATTTTTTGTTGGATTTTCTGGTGTATATGAAAATAGAATTTTTTATTTTTTTACACTTTTATTTCTTCAGTCAGTATTTCTAATTAAGCAAATGTTTTACTTCTAAACAAATTGTGCTTTGGCAATTCATTGCTTCTAATTTTTTTTTCTTATATACTAGGGTTGGCTAAACCTTGTAATGATAGGAATCATACATTGCATATCGAGAGCTGCATTCTTGATTAGAACACTATCATATATATATAAAGTTTAAGTTTATTTTAAAAAAAACTGTATAAATAGGCTGTACAGAGCCCAGTTTTGCTATCATGGTTATATACAGACATAAAACCATTCAAATGTTTCTTTCAATAGCAAAAAGAACTTTATTCTAACAAATTTTATGCAGTTCTTAAACTTACACAACTGTTTTATCATTAATCTAATATTCTTATTCTCTCAAGATGTGGCAAAAGATTATACTTGGACTTAGTCTTTTGCATTATTTGGTTTTTATAATAGGAGGATGATAATAGGATTCTAGAGAGCCAATGATTTCTCTATAGGAATTGCTGCTATCTTAATATATATGTATTCTTTGTTTTATTATTTCATTGCAATAATGATTGGCTTAAATGTTTTTGAAGATAAAAAACTATTTCTCTACAAGAAAAAGAAGAAAAATAATTCATCACATTAAATTAATTACAGTAATATTTTTTTTGCAATGATATCAGTTTGAAGCAAACAGATATCATTGCACTTCAAGTATGTATTCAGAAACTGTTAGCATTTTTACTGAGATCAGTCCTTTCTGATTACCATCAAATGTACAATTTGAAGATAGTAACTTCTCCATTTTCTTTCTTTCTAATTATTATTTTAAATCTGTTCTTGTTAGTTTTGTTATCAGTCTTATGTGACATTTGACTTACCTTTATGACATCTCATATTTGTTCTGATTGATTGCTGGATAAAATTTGGTATCAGTTTATAAATATGTCATATAACATATTCTAGTTTATAGTCAGATGGCTGAGCAACTTTGGTGGCAGCTACCACTCTGGGGATTCCAGATCTGAATCCAGACAGGTCAAAAAACCCCAAGAGTTTTTTCGGGGATGATTTGTCTATATATGTTAGGCCTTCTCCCGCTGCCTCATTGTGGATCTGGGTGAAGGCAAAACCATAATGGACTTGCTAAGAAAGGCCATCTTGGTACCAACAGGGTAAAAAGAATTAAATTATATATATATATATATTCTAGTCATGTTTCATAGTACATATATATGTATAGTGTATATGTTTTTCAGAGATCATATTTATAGATAGCTAGGTAAATTCTGCTTTATTGGGTAGCCAACCTGAAATAAATGAAGACAATTAAAAGAAACAAGTCTGAAGTACAGTAGACCCCCCCTATAACACTGTAGATAATTCCGTGTTATATGAATTCCATGTTGTACGAGTCACTTAGATTTTACAAATACATGAGTCGTTCATAGCCCGGCACACGTAAAATCTAAGTGACTCATACAACATGGAATTCATATAACACAGAATTATCTACAGTGTTATAGTCTCAAAATTATTCAGGATTCATTAGCTATTAATTGTGTTAGTTTACTTCATATTGTCTGACAATTAAGCAGAACAGCTATTTATAGAAATTAGAGATTATCTTGGTTCTAAATAGAAATTTTATATGTTTGATATTAAAATTTTTTCAGATTTAAAAAGATACTTTTGTTGATTTTTTTACTTTTGAAAGTATCTGATAGCAGTTTCTTTAATAACTAAAAATTGATTTGAGATGATATTAAACAGCTGAATGGCCAAAATAATAAAAGTATTAATATGATGCTCTGAGGAACTATGGTTTGAATCCAGGTCAAATCAACCTGGATATTTTAAGCCTTTCCCTCAACATCTACCCAGCAGTAACCAAATGGATAAAATCACCAAACATTGGTACACTGATTGCAAATTTTCACCTTGCCATTGGGCTGTCCACATTAAAAATATTTGGGTTTACTTCACATGTCTAATACCTAAATAGGGGCCAGTTTCCCATAAAAGTCTTTCCAGGATGCATCCCTCTTGGCAGATTGTTTACATGTTGCATTGTCTTACACCTTCAATTCAATCCCTCATAATCTAGTCACACCACTGGAAACATGCACCTGAGTGAATTCATGAATGACATGAATACAAGCTTCCTTAGTATGTACAGGAATGAATAAATAAATAAATAAATAAATTAATTAATTAAATTAAATTAAAAAATAAATAAAATACATATCATTATATGTTGTTTCCAATACACTCAGTAAAGAGGAACAAATTCAAGTTATTGTGATGATGGGACCCACAGTCAGTAGGAATCTATCCAAGAGTTTAATAGGTTTCATCCAGACTTCCCATCAATAACACATAATGGTCTGGATGCAGCCTGTTAAACTCTTTGACAACTCACTGAATGCGGAACCATACCATCAAAATAACTTGAATTCATTTCTGCTTATTTAGTGCCATGCTTTATTTGTAAAAGAGCAAACAAAGAGTGACATAACTTCTATGGTTCTAGACTTACAGGTCACCCTGCATAATAAAAAAAGCATTCTATGCTAGTAAATCAATATATTTGCTATAGATGTAATTGATCTATACAATTAAATTATATTGATATTTTATGTAACTTATTATAAAATTTAAAAACATATATTCTAGTATAAGATTTACTCTAAATCAAGCATAATTCTTCCAATTTTTTTATATTGTAGTTCATTAAAAATGAAATAATTATCCATTTTTGTAACTCAAACATCTAAGTTTAAGATGTTTGATATTTTTACAAGGTAGGATCCAAAAATTCAGGGACTTGGCCTGTAGTTTAAAACAAGGATGCTTAACCTTTAAAATAATCCCCTTGGACAACAATACACTTTTGCCAGCTCTTGTACAGCTTCTGGAAGCATTGCTGTATAAACCATTGTTTTCAACCGTTTGTAATGCTGCTTCTACCTCATTTAATGACTCAAAACAGTGACATTCCCTGCAGATGTTATTTCATCAGTAAAATCATGGGAAGAGGTAAAAATCACAAGGACCTAAGTTGGATGAATAGATGGGATGTGGAAGTGCATTTGTCCCATTTCTTGTGGAAACTCTGATTGACTTGAAATGTAATATAAACATAACTTGCCACAGCCTGAACAACGTTTTATTTCTTTAAACAATCTCTACAAATTTATTGGGCTGCAATTTGAAAAAATTGCAGACCTATAAATTCCCACTGTCGTCCATCTGTCAGTCTGTCCTTAATTTTGAGAACGGAGTTAGATAGATGAATGATGAGATCCAATATGGAAACCATAGGGGCAGGAGGCCCCAATTAACTATATAAAAACTTCTGATGCAAACTGGAAATCATGTTGTTTCAATTCAAAACTTTTCCCCTGAAAGCAGTTAATTGGTGAAGGCACAACTCCATTGCTAACAGAAAAGTATGCTTTACAGAGGCAAGACACTCTAGTACTAATTTGAGGTGGAGAGCCTATATTTTAAATTAAATAAACAAAAATGTGATTAAAAATTGTGGCCTGGCATTGTGACCATGTCACAATAAATAATTGCTTGTAAATTTCCAATTCTTCACAAGTTTATTTACTGTATCCATTCAACTGCTTAAGAGGAGTTTACATTATATATTTAATCATATCTTCACAAATTATTTATTATGTTGATAACAGCTAAATGTTATAAAACAAAACCATTTAAAATAATTACTTTTTAAATATTTACATATAAATTTTATATGATTTAGTCTCTTTGTGAATTTGGCAGAGAACAAAGTAGAAACTGGGTAACACAAATTTCAAAAATATTAAATATCTATGGTTTTTCTATAAAATTATTTATGGATCCTATGGAGAGAAGTGATCAGCTAAGCCAGGGCTACTTAAACTTTTTTTATTCATGACCCCATTTATGATTGTGATTTTTTTTGCGACCCAAAAAATATAAAATAAAGATATATACAAATTTGCAAAAACAATAATGGTGTACTACCACAGTTCACTCTTGTGTTACAATGAACAGAGACAACTGAATACACTGAAAAGCGACAACACTACACTAGTTCACACTACAATCAGTGTTGCTGAATCATTATCTTGCTGCACCAGAAGTGACACAAAGCGCAACTCACGAAACCTATGACACAAAGCGTGCCATTTTCAAACTCTCAAAAATTATTTTCAATATTTTGCATTAAAATTTCATGACCCCAGGATTTCGCTAAGTGACCCCAAATGGGGTCACAACCCATAGTTTAAGAAGCCCTGAGCTAAGCCAATAGTTAATACAAAGTGTATTAGAAATTTCCCTATCTCAGGATATAGATATACATAAAAGGATTAAACCTGATTGGTATAATATAATTCTAGACTATCCACTCAATAACAACTATATATGTTAACAAATTTAGTCTTTAACGTAAATAAATTTTTTATACAGCTCAGATTTAAAAAAAATTGGATATTAATTAACAATAAATTCTTTGAATTTTCAAAATGCAGTTGCCCATGATGTCATAAAACAATTACTAAGTTTCATATATTCTGTGATTGCAAAGATACAAATGAGATACAAATGATTTGATCTGCACTTATTATCAAAATGCTCTAATGAAAGAGCTATATATGAAGTTTTCGATAGGGCAAAGATAGGCACAATCATGGGCGTAGCCAGAGTTTTGTTATGGGGGGCCTAGTGGAGGCCAACCTGACACAAAATTGAATTATTTCAAATTATTGTTCATTATTGGGCACCGAGCAAGCCGTTCACCTTTTTTTTAGTATTCAAAACTTTTATTTTAGCTTTAGGTGTTTACAAATCGACTCAACACTTTTTCGGCTGTGATTTTCTGGGGGGCACCAGGTTCCCTGGGAGGGTCCGTGCCCACCCAGGCTCCCCCCTCGCTACGCCCATGGGCACAATCTACAGGTTATATAATTATGCTCAAGAATTCTTATTTGCGAAAAAATCTTAAATGTTAAAACATGTTAATTGTATTCAATTAGAAACTAATTTCAATGTTTAGTTGACAAAAGTACTAAATACTGTACTAGTATTAAGCACTACAACAGAATACAAAGTATATTAGATTACTTAAGGCAAAGAGTAATTGTTTGTGAAAGAGAGATATACTACTCAGTTTTGGTTTATTATACATGACAATAAGTTGTAATTGGAGGTTGGATGAATAAGTTAGTTTAAATTGGTTTAGATGATTTTACTTCTGTGATAATAAATAATTATTTGATATTAATCTACATCCTACATAACAGGCGGCTGCCTTTTTACGAATAAAGATTGATTTGATTTGAAAAATTTGTGAATATGCTAAGTTAAACAAGCATGGTTGCATTAAAAAATTTCAAAGAATGATTTGTATGAAAGTTTTTAAAATAAAAAAGTAACTTCTTTTTTACCTACAGACGAACCTAAATGGAGAGTTAAGCTGAGGCTGGTTTAAGATGTGCCTAAAGCATTTCTTTTGGACTAATTTGGCTACCTAAAGAAGCAGTTATTTCTTTATTTCATTTATTGTTTTTAAAATAAACTTCAAAAACTGTTTTTTTTTTTAGATGAATTCAATTCTTAATTCTTAAAAATTCAGTAATTTAACCAGTAGTAGTAAATAAGTTTTAGATTTTGTACAGGCAAATGCTGGATTAGTGACTATTATATCATAAAACTTGTTTTTTGTTATCTTGTGTATATAAAATAATCAATATTCAACTTATAATTACATAATCTTAATTTAGATGCAAATTCTGAATTTAATTTTAATACCAAATTATTTTTTTGCAGTTATTTTTAGATGATTCAAAAATGAAGAATTTTACCTCCTGTTTTAAAGGTTTGTTTTTGTTCTCTTCGTTTCTTTTCAAAAATTTCTTACAGACGACTAGTGTTGATACAACTACAGAGTAAAATAATTAAAGTTTATCAAGTTTTAAATGATAATTTCTCACATACAAAAGTTCCTATTAACTTTCAAAACTATACTTGACAAACTTTACAGAGATCTATTTATAATTTTACATAAAATCTTTTTTTAAAATAAAATTTTACATAAAATCATACAAAACAAAAGTTCCTTTTTTTAAAATTCTTTCCAATATCATCTCAAAAAATGCTCTTTGAGATGATATTGAAAGGAATTTCTTACATGTGAATTTCTTATCTGTCTTGCATTGTTCCAAACAAATCCAAATGGTTAGTTGGCAGGAACTGTGACTACAGTCTTGACATGTAGACTCAACTTGACATGTAGATTATTTTCCCTAAATTAATGCATTTAAAAATTGCATTTGCAAAAGTTGTTGCAACATTTTTTGAGGTTACACATCATTCTTGTAATGTGATAAATGATAAAAATGCTTCTGAATAGTCAGACTCTTCTTTTAAAACAAGACCCACCAGTGGCAAAGCGGTTCTGTTCCCTGAAACTGGAAGTTTGGTTGTGGGTTTGTGCCTCACCAGGACAGGCTGTCCATGTGGAGTTTTCCGGGTTTTCTCCACATCTGTAATGCCTGATTAGGGGCCAGTTGCCTTTAAAAAGACCTCTCAGAAGGTATTCCCCTAGGCAGATCACCCAAGTGTTGCATTGCCTTAACTCAGTGTTTCTCAACCTCAAACTAATTGTCGCCCCCTTCACTTCAAAATGCTGATGCTAAGGGCCAAGGCTTATGCCAAATTCATACTGCATTGAATAGACTAATGACTAGTATAATGTTGTTTGTTTAAATTATTGTACGATATAATGAATAAAATATCTAATTATTCTTAATACAATGTTTTACTATATCGCCCCAGAAAATTTTCACTCCCCCAAAATATAAATTGTTACAAATCACTCCCTCAATGTGGAAAAATGCTCACATGGGGGCGATATCACCCCTGTTGAGAAACACTGCCTTAACTAAACACAGAACTTTTAAAACAGAAGTAACTGTGTATCCAATTTAAACTACCAGTATTTTTCTGAGAGAAAGAACTTTGAAAATCTAAGCACTTTCTATAAGCAAAGTTCTACATTTATTACCAAAAGTCTTGTTGACTCCTGATGAATGCTTGGATTTTCCTGTTTTCTAAGGAAAGTTCTTTGAATTGGATTGACATTGGAACATTCTAAAAACAGATACATTTATTTGATAAAATTCATAAAATATGTTTTTGAAACTAAATTGTTCCTGATAATCTTTACTAGTAAATATAAAGCACAACTTATGTATATAGGTTTCTCCCACTTTGGAAAGTAGAGCATTCCTATGAAACCTTTCACAAGCAAAAATGGCATAAAGCAAAGAAACAATTATGATTAATTTATGTGAAAAAAATGTTTAAATATTTAAAATATGATATTTAATTTTTTATGAAGAAAGCTATAAATTATTGAATTACTAATCAAATTTTATTTGTTTTCATTTTCAGAAAAAAAATTTCTAGAGTTTTTCTTCAAGAGAATTCGCATCAATGATACAGGAAGATATGAAAAGGAATTTCCATACGTTTCTCCCTGTGGACGGGAACGTAATTACATTCGTTGTGATGATACACCTATCGTGTATACACATATTATTGAAAAATCAAATGACGATGGGCAGTATTTTTTATCGTATGGACACGCTGCCGATTTGTTAATAAGGCTATTCGAACCAAACAAACTCTGCATGTTTCCAGAGAGTGGAAGAGTCTACCATCCTGCTGACGAAAGGGTCGGTGGAGTAGGACTCGTAAAATCTTCTCTTGCCATAGAATTGAGCAAATACTTTAGTTTTGAAGCTGGTTCGGATCAGATGCCAACACATTTCACTTGGAAAGAGGAAAAGCATAGGCTGACCCAAGAAGTAGTTGATATTTTAAGAAAGAATAATAAAATACAAAACTGTTAAAATTAAAAACAGATATCCTTCCTTTGATAAATGTTGTAAACGGTACGAATCGACAAAATTATTCATTAATTAATTGCTTGGAGCAAAAACAACAAAATTAAATACTTAAATGTTCCAATTTCGATACTCAAATGGGTGAAGACTTAAAACTTCAACTAATTTAAATCAGATGCATTTATTTACAATTCTAGTATCGTGTCGGTTATAAAACATTAATGCATTTCGGAGTCATTGTACTGTTATTTAAACAAACGAGACAATTTTAATAATTACAGAAATCTATTTATAGATATTAAAAACATGTAATATTCGTAATAAAATATTTAAAATTATTCATTTCGGCAGTAATAAGATGTCGAAATAATTCCTTAAAAATCTATTCCGAAGACGAATTTCGAATTCGGTACAGTGGCGTACCGTAGTGGGGGGTGGCTACCCCCTCATTCGGAGGGTAAATCTTACCGAAATGTTTTATTGAGAATTTTTAGATACATTGAAAATAAAAATTTCTTGAATTATCGTAAACTTTTCGGTAGATTTGGTACTTCAATCGGTATATCGGTCCCAAAATCGGTAGATCTACCGAAAATTCGGTAGACGTGGCAACATTGTTTACTAGTAATTTTTTTATCCAAGGAAATCCTGCGAAATCTGTTGACTTTTTTTTTCTTGTACGATTCATTCGCGTTCATATACACCACTAATATCCAATAGATAACAGGTCGTTGTACTACCACAGAATTTTTCATTGCTTGTTCTGTGACAAAACTGAATTTTGGTCTTTTAAATTGAAATACCTAAATAAGGTGGGGTGAAATTTTCTTCCGCCCCTGGCGGCTGACACCCACGGTACGCCACTGAGTAAGGTACATGAAAAATTTATTATTTACATACAGCAGTGGCGTGCCGTGACATTTTGATGATAGGGAAGCTGTTTTTCTATAAGAAGCCGACTTACAGGAGCAATCAGTTAATTGCGCGTCAGGGTCCATTCGTATTCGTTTGTTCAACAAGCCAGTAACTACCGTACACTAAATGTAGACTATTTTTAATAGATTATCTGATGTACTTAATAAATAAGCAAGTTCAATATAATTACCTCTATTATTAGATTCAACAGATTCCATATTCCCTCTAAATGCCAATTCTCTCTTTGAGGAAAAACATATAACATCTATTAATTTAAGTATAATAGTCTATATCTATTAGCCGTAACTATCTTGTTATAATTTTCAATATTTATATTACTGTATTATTATTATTATTTACTAATGTTAAATTCTATCCTGCTTTGATTTCCAATTGCTTCAATTTTACGAAAGAATCGATGTGAAGTTTACGATTTTCGTGTCTTTTGCCAGCTTTACCCAAATTATTTAAATCGTCAAAGCCATTCTTATTCCACACACTAATCTTATTTGAAAATAGTAGGCAAGGCCAACAAAACAATCTGCGTTTCTATGCATTCAAAAAGCCATTTTATGTCTTCATAAATTTTATCGTGAAAACGTCGAACAAATTTTTTTTATTGAAGTATTTATATTTAATTTAGGCATTGGTCTTTCTCTTTTAATAATGTTTTCTTTTTCATTATATGGTCTTGAGCCAAAACTTTTTAAAATAAATTTTCAATATCACAATTACATTTAGAATCGTTAGCCACGATTTCAGCGAAGTAGCGTGGGTGTCAGCCGCCCGGGGCGAAGGAAAATTTCGCCGTCCCATTATTTAGGTATCTCAATTTAAGACTAAATTTCAGTTTCGTATCAGAACAAGTAATGAAAATTTACTTGCTAGTGTAGCCACCTGTTTAAAATAGCTCCATTGGATATTGGGGGTGTATATGAATACAAATGAATCGTACAAGCTAAGAAAAAAAAGGTCGACAGGTCGCGCACTGCATCCCCGAGTGAAATTAATATTTTACCCGCACGGCGAGTCAATTCCCAGACTATTCCGTGCTTATTTCAATCGGTCCGAACCGTAAATATGGGATAAAATGGTTCAAACTTTTACAAGATATTATTATTTATTGTGAAATTTTGCCGCCCCCTAAAAAGTGCCGCCCGGGGCGGACCGCCCCTGCCGCCCCACTACGCTTCGCCACTGCACGATATAAGGGCTAAAATTAAACATAAAATTATAAAAACTTAGTTGGTAAATGAAATGTGTGGTGGATATCCATACCTGATTCAAAAATATTCTTCAAATTGTATTAATATACTTTTAAAGAAAATTATAATTAAATATAGCTTTGTAAAGAAACGCACATAAAAATAAAATATTGTTTACTCTTTAAATCTTAACCACTTAGTAAAATAGCTCCTTACGAGTGGAATCAGAGACGGTCCTGCTAAGTGTGCGGTGCATGCACGCAGGCTGCCAAATCCTGAGGGTGCCAATACTGGTCAATGTCAAATGCCTCTTTTGTCGCATCACTAATATATCTCAAAGGACGCGACAGGGCTGTTGTAGATTTTAAACGTTTCTCATCATAGCTGTAAAAATCTAAATATGTTAAACTTAATAGTCATTTGTTTTCTAACTAATTCGTTTTAGGACCAGGTGTTGTCCACGAAAATTTCCAAAATTTACAACTTTTCGGTCACTCTCGTTGAACTGGAAAAATGTCTGTCTTTATTACATCAATAATACGAAGAAATCAGTCCCCACTGTACTCGGCTAGAGATTGGGTCGGTTAGGCTTTTGTTTAAGTAAAATTCCGGCTCTTTCAGCAGGGTTTTGTTTGTCCCCACTTCCCCAATCGCTTAATTATTTTACTACTTCTTAAGTAGAAATAAGTCGAAACCAGTTACTTTGTACTCGAATATTTGTAGTCTTGGAAAAAAAGTGGAAAGACAAATTTTTATGACGAACGGATACATAAATCGTAAATTTAAGGAAAATAAATTCTAGAGCTTTTTCTGTACCTCGTGCATCTCTCTCATTCATTAAATTTAGTTGTAAATTATGCTATCAAAGTAACAGTTAATTTTTTAACATTATACAAGAATTGTACACGTGTTTTTCTACATCCCCTTAAAGATGGGACATACAAAATCGTAATATTACTGGTTTAACATTGAAATCCGTAATATAAAATCTGAAATCGGAGAGCGAATAAAAATAAAAAAAATTCCGTTAAAATATTTGATAACTGCTGTCAACTATACAGAACTATCGTAAAAAACATACCAGTAACTTCTATCGGTTGGGTTAAGTTATAAATCTACTTGCGATTCACATAATGGGCGAGGGCGGCCAAATATCTAGCACGCAGGCGGCTAACAGCCCAGAACCGGTCTTGCATAGAATCATTGGAAGCGTTATATGATATTTCGGTGTGTACCTTCCTACAGCTAAACCGGAAGAGGTTGGTGCTCTGTAAAACGCATGCGCGAATGCGTATAATATGGCTGCTTGGAAGCTGACACGTATTCGATAATACAGCGCTTCCATTCCGCCACTGATTTTCGAATATACAATAGCAATCTTATCGTTCTTTTCACATGTAGTATAGAAATTTGTAATAAGATACATAATGCGGTTGTAATAAAATATTAATTTTAATTACTGTAATTCAAAGTACGTTAAATTATGAAAATAATCGCACAATATGTATTTATATTTTAGAAAATACAAGGGAACCGGCGCTTCCACCGCTTCCAAGAACGGCACGCTACTGACACACAGTACAATCGAGATTAACTAAAATAATGTGGATCGACAGTACCTCTTATAATCAAAACCTCAGATAACACGGATGGGAGCAAAGTACGCTACGCGATCAAATACGACAATAGTGTTATAAAATGGAAGAAACCTACTGCTCTAGTGACCCAGAATCGAATCTGTGCAATCAAAAAATATCCTAGCGATTTTTGAGGCGTAACCTGTTCCAGATATGTTGGGCCTAGTCCCTGATCGCACGGATGTCCTCCATTGGGTGCTTGGGTGAACTCATGATGATTTTTTTTTAACTCTTTCCGCCCTGTGGGTGCTTAGAAGGTCTCTTTTAGCAAGCCCATTATGGATTTGGCCAGGCCCACAATAGGACAGCCAGGTGATGAGGAACCGCTCTGCTCAGCCATCCGGCCTAACTCATGATGGGTGTGATAGGCCCTCTTAGGCCTTGCATGAAAGCAATTCACCCGAATAAGTTCTTTTTAAGACTTCTAGAGCTCTTTCGAGTAGAGAGCATCTCCCTGTCAAGATTCCGAAACGGAACTGTACTGTACCACAATATTTGGTCTTTGTTTAATACTTGAAGTATCCGGTTCTACTCGGGGAAAACCATCAGAAGGGGTGCAGCTGCATTATTCTGTACCCAGAAATGAAATCAGAGTAAAACACGAAAACAGTATGTTTGACGTGACTAACATTTTAATGGAAACGTTAGTGCATAGATCACACTTTGGGATATGCCGGATTAGCAAGAGTGTACATAAAGTAATCTACAATCCATTTTAGATAAGGCTGAACCTCGATTAAATGAGTCTCGGTTAATCTGCCTTTACTGCATATCATGATATTGAATTTTCAGAATTTAAGATTAATTTTAAAAACTAAATAATTGGTTAATGTAAATGAAATATCTTTTAGCTTAGTCAATTCGGCCCTATTTTGGAAGTTCTTTTTTTTTACCAGGAAAATCTAAAGAACAAATTAAAGGCGAATATGTTTGTGTTTCAAGTATGAAACAATTTAGTCTCTCTTATTTTCACTTAATTTTGTAAATATCTTATCAGTATCTATTTTTTAGATTATTTCCTGTCAAAAGAGATTGGCTAAACTCAACTTAGGAATGAGTGCTGCTGGACTATTTGTTGTATCCAGGAAAAGCATACCCAAGGTATTTTTTATTCCTCTTATTAATCGAGGAATATACTAGGTTTCAACTTAATCTACCACAACACAGTCTACGTGCACTTTTTCATTTGGTGGCCTTGTTGTTATTATATCACTCCACTAGTTTCCATGGAGATTTAGAGTCAACATGATGGCTTCTTCATGTGCATGGTATTCTGTTTTTTACAAACTATAGAACACCATGCACATGGTTGAAAATGCCTTTAACACTAAATCTCCATGGAAACCAGTGAAGTGATATAACAGTTCACAATGTTCAATGTTAACTCAGGATATTCTTCAATATTTTAATTCTTGAAGTTAGACTATTTACAAAAATATATTAATATTTTCGAGTCTATCATTAAATCCTTTTTCACAAACCACAGAAGACACAGTTACATTGGTTAGAAGATAAAACTTCTTTAAAAGACAAATAATGAAAGGTAAAAATTTATGTTTAAAAATGATCAAACGCCAGCCTTTTATTGTAGGATAGACTCGAAATATTAATATATTTTTGTAGTCTAACTTCAAGAATTAAAATATTGATATAACAGTAACATGGCCACCAATAAGAAGGCATTCACAGATTCCATTGTGCTAGGCTAAGTTGGGTCCAAGTATAGTTGAAATCATTGTCCTTTTGCCCTTCTCTAGTGATAAGTTGATTTCTGAAGAATTAACCATCATGGCCGCCATCAAATTTGAAAAATTGCCAGACAGTGCAAAAGAGGTGGCTGTTACATAGCATAAAGTTGATCATTTTTACTGTTGGTGTTGAAGTGGGATATGCTCCAATAAATTCCAGTAAAAAGTCTGGTTTCATAAAGGGGATAATGCCATTTCTTTCATGTCTGTAGAATGCAGGTAAAATAAAAATGCAGCAATCTATCTGTATTTTGCATATGCATTGTGTTCGGTAAAACAGGAAAACATTAAGTTTATAGTTAAATGTAAATACTAATTATAATTACTCTTACAGATTCTTCAATCAATGTATTCCTATTTCTCCAGTTTACTGAGCATCAAGAATGGAATGGATGTCTGCAGAGGATTATTTAAACATCTAAAAATATAAAAACATCTTAATGCAATCTTCAATTGAATATGTAACGTCAACTATAACATAATATGTCTCCCCTTGATGGTCCCACTTACAGAACTGTTTTGCAAAGTGGCACAGATGCCAATAGAAGTATGTTACTGCAGGAAATGACTTACTCTGAAGGCAATGTGGCATAAAAATGTGTACACTACATAATAACCTGTGCCAAAAGCTAAATTCATTGGTAATCCTATACTATATACAATCAGAATATATTTTCACAAATGGGCAAGTTGAAATCACTTCATACTTCAATGAAATGTTACCATAGATGGATAACAACTTGAATTTAAAAATTTCAATATTGGCAAATGTAAAATGGTTTGTACTTGTCAGTGGACACATCTCAATTATGAGTACATATAACCTTACAAACATTAGCTTTAAAATACATTTTTTTTTTAATTTGCTTTAAAATGTACAGAAACACTATTTAAAATTTCCATCAAAATAGGTGAATTTTTAGTTAAGTGAACATTTGTAACCACGGAAACATTGTTTACAGGGGGGATAAATGTAATTAAATCAACAAAAATCACTCCAATATTGATATTTCTTATCATGCAGCATAAGCATTAACTGCATACAGTTTACTTCAAATGTATATGTAAATACATATAACACATTTGCATTAAACAAGTTACAGTATTTGCAACAGAAACATGTGGAATTTTATGAGCAAAAACATAAAATTCTTTATTTGCATATCCTTATAATATGCAGTGATAAAAATTAATTCTCTAAGTGCAAAATTAATAGAAGAATGCCTTTAAAAAAATCTAATTTTGTTACATTTTACAAACTTTTTTGTAATTTACAAAAATATAACTAAGTTTATTACAAAATTTTGCAAATTAGCAAAATTAAATCAAATCGTTTTTATCTTTGGTACACAAAACATATTAGCAGAAAAAATATGCAAAATTCAAATGAAATTTAACCATATTATATTAATATATTAGTTTAAACACACAATATATTACAATATATTTAATATTTTGCATTATAACTTCTCAGAACTGTCATCGGCATTAACTGTTTTTAAGTGTATTTTGCAATATTTACATAATAGATAAATAAAATTTCAATTAATGATTCATATATTATTTTTGAAATTATTAATGTAGATGATAAAACATTTTAAGGGATTCAATGAATTTGTACACAAGAATTAGAAAATCTGATCTCCTGATAATTTGTTAGTGGCAGATGAAAATTGGAACAATTTAAAATGAAATTTCTGAAACCACAAAACAAAGTTTGATAAAATACTTGCGAGTCAATGATAGGAAATCCTGAAATTCTGTACTGAATGATGATTCTGAATACTCTTTTCCCATCATTTGAGCTGACAATATGTGGACTTTTTGCATTTGACAACAAATCAAAGTTTGAATCTATATTTGGACACACAATCCATAAGCAGATTAATTTAATCTGCTATGGTATCCTCTGATAAAATGAGAGAACTTTGGTTGTTAATTTGACAAAAATAATATCATTGTTGGCCTTTGTTAGTAATTCTCTCTTAAATGTTTCACGATACAGACTTTGAAAATATTTTAAGTGTCCCATTTTGAACCCAAGAAAGTCCACCGCTCTGCACGTTTTTGCTTTCTTGTTCTTCTTCTTTCTGAAAAAACAATAATAAAAAAATATTAAATTATTATATATCTTTAAAAATTATAAGTTATGAATGTTTAACAATTAATTTTAATCCTATTAAGGATCAATTATGATGAGACCTAAATTAAAACTGTATCTATTAACTAAAGTGTTTGGACATTTCTACATGAAACAAAGCATTTATTTGAAAATTTCAATAATTCATTGGCCCACCTATGGCCTTAATGACTGCAGCAATCCTTTATGTATGCTTCATTAAATGTTGATTAGGTCTGTTCTGGAATACTACTACACTTTTCTAAGAAAGGCTATGCAAAAGATGCTACAGAGATTATTCCACTAAGGCAGGCAGCTCTGACAGATTTTTGCCTCATAAAATCCAATGCATTTTGATGGCCATCCCAAAGGTGGGATGGACATCAAAATAGATCTGGATATATTTTGATGTCCATCCAATAGATTTGGACCTAAACCTAATTGAGATGAGCTGGAATGGTGCATCAATCTTGGCTAATAATAGCTTCCTATAAAGCAGCTCCGACAGAGTTTTACTAGCAAAATGGATGAATATTCCTGAATTGACTGACTTCTAATGGAAGGCATGCCTAGAAGAGTTACTGTGACTGTTAAAGCCAAAGATGGACCAATAAGAGGATTCATTTGAAAAAAATTGGTAATTTGTTTTACCCAACAGTAAATGTCAAAATAATGTAGTTTAACCTGATTATAACGTCATTGGATATAACAACAACCCTAATATAATGTCAAATTTTTTATCGGTCCCATAATTTTACTATACTAGATAATGTTAAAAAACCCACTTGTAATGACAAAACCCTGTTTTAATGTCATATTTACAGCACTCCCAGATTTACAAAATTAGATTATAAATTTTATTTAACAAAGAAAATACATTACATGTACTATGTGTTCAGTTTCTAGGATCAGAGTCAACTTCCTAGAATGACTGTGGGTGATGCTCTCACTACCTGACTTTGGTGGGGTGAGGTTCATCACATCTTTAAACAACGTGACAATCGGATTAGTTCACATAGTTACTTGTTGTCATGGTGATATTGTGTAATGACATGGTTGACCAATTTGAACCGGTAACGGATGCTGCCAAGGAAAGATTGTAGAAGACCACGATTGGCTAAATTTGAATTGGTGGTGCATGCGTCTCAAGGAAGAGACAGTTGGCAAAACATCACACCATGTGGTGGACCTGGAATAGAGCTATGACTAGCATAGCTGCTGATTGGTCGGCCAACGGCTGTCGACGACTATATAAGGTCAACGTGGAAGTGGGAAATTCAAGTTGAAATCCATCTCGCTGACTGAGTTCTAATTTGTTATTGGCATACCAACTTCATCAATTGTGAAGTTGTTATAAATTTTAACTTTACTCTCATGTTGTACAATAGTTTAGCAACAAATCAGGTGAAATGGCTAGCTTAAAAAGGAAAGCATTACGTTAGACTGCAAAGTAGAAATAATTAAAGCTGTTGGAAGTGGAAGAAAAAAGGTAGATGTATGCAGAGACTTTGGTTTAGCAAATTCTACAGTGTGCACAATAATAAAAAACAGTGAGGAAATTTTGAAAAGTGTTCAAGATAGCAAGGGGCAAGGGAAAAAATTATGTGAAAAAGCCAATATTGATGCTGCTCTAATTAAGTGGTTTAACCAGAAGTTCCAACTTACCACTAAATGGACAGATACTAATGGAAAAAGAAGAAGAATTTGGATGACTACTAGGCGATAGTAACTTTAAATATTCTAATGGATGGCTAGACAGTTTTAATTAAACAAAGACATGACATAAGTTTTGGGAAAGTATGTGGAGAAACAAAAAGTGTAAATTTACTGGACATTGAAAACTGGTTAAGAGATGTGTGGCCTAAATTGAGGGGCGGAATATGCAGATGAAGACATTTATAATGCAGATGAAACTGGGATATTTTACAAACTTTAACCAAATAAAACATTTAAATTTAAAAACAATAAATGTGTTGGTGGAAAACTTGCAAAAGATAACAGCTTTTGTTTCTGCTAATATGACTGGTACAGACAAAAGAAAACTTCTTGTAATAGGAAAATCAAAGAATCCAAGATGTTTTAAAAACATAAAAACAGTACCAGTAAATTACAAAGCCTACAAAAAGTCATGGATGACATCTGAGATTTTTGACGAAGAAATTCGAAAATGGGATAGAGAACTTATTGGTAAATGAAAAAAGTTTTACTCCTTGTCATTAATTGCCCAGCATATCCAATTTTAGAAAATTTAAAGAGCATTAAACTTGTATTTCTTCCTCGAAATTATACTAGTGTACTTCAGCCAATGGATAAAGGAATTATAAGAAGCCTTAAATCTCATTTCAGAAAAATTCTTTTACAAAAAATTATTACAAATATGGAAGATAACAATAAAATGGCAATTTCTTTAGATGCAGTTGATTTTTTGGAAAAATCTTGATGTAAGGTTAATTTGCTAATAATAGAGAACTGTTTTCACTATGCAGAATTGTGTAATAGTCAAATAGCTATTACATTTATGATGACAGTAATGAGGACGACAACATTCCTCTATCAGAATTAATTAAAACACTTCAAAGTTCAGAAAACAGCAAATTTTTGTCATCTGCTACTACTGAATATGAGAGTGTAGATGAAGATTTAATAACATCCGAATTTTATACAGATGCAGATATTGTTGAGCAAATTTAAATCTTCAGATGAAAAAAATGTGGATGATGATGAAACATCAGACAGAGAAAATGCAGTGCCATCAACCTGGGAAGCATGTAATGCAATAATATTATTGAAAATGTTTTACAGGTCTCGGAAAACTTCATTGGAAATAATGAACAAAGTCTATGATTTAGAAAATGACATTGATAAACAATTTTTAGGTGAAAAACACCTACAATCTGAAATAACTGACTTTTTCAATGAATATTGTTATTGGCCTTTTTAATTGGCATACATTAATTTAACCTTTTGTAGCTTTTTGATTCAATATTATTCTCAAAACCAGAAGAGCCGCCATTATCAAAACTTGAGACAAATAAAAATTTCTTATAAAAGGTAACTTTTAAAATTTTTAATTACATCATTGTAAACTTAGACATAATAATATAAATAAAGTAGATTTAAACACTTAGTTTGCACTTTTATACATACAATAATAAATTATTATTACCATAATAGATACAGTAATTTTATGATAATATATACAATGTTAAATTAGAATGGATTTTATAATATATCCTTAAACCAGGGGTCGCCAAACTTTTTTAACCATCGACCCCCAATCACTTTCCAAAGCCTCACATTGACCCCCATCGTAAAGTTTTATTAGAAGTGTATATGTATAAGCGAAAAAAAAATGTGGGTTGTGGTCTCTGTCTAAGCAAAAAAAAAATAAAAAAAAAAAAAAGTTGTGATCCCTTGGCCGCATCGACCCCCCCAATCATGCTGCATCGACCCCTGGGGGTCCATACCTACCACTTTGGTGACCCCTGCCTTAAATACACTTGGTACTTTTTATGAGACTGAAATTATGACCCTGTAGATAACGACACTCGGTTATAACATCAAAAATTGCCAGTCCCATGGATGAAGTTATAATCGAGTTATATATTATATATATAGTTTATCATTCATTGATTACAATTTAATTTAAATTAGCTTGCTTAAAACATTGTTTATTGGTTGAAATTTAATAATAAAATATACAAAAGCTATAAATCATGTCTTGCTACTTGGTTGTATATGTAAATAAATAAAACTTTTAATTTACTTATAAAATATTTTGTAACTGATATTACAAAATATTTTCATTTCTAACAGAGACATGTACCTTTTTTCCTGTCAGCTTTTTTCTGAGATTCTCATGTACAGCCGATTCCCACGGACTGAAATGTATGGCGTGAGGATCATCCGTGTTTGGACGATCATAGAGCTTCTCATTACACAGATTGATGCTTTCTGATACCTTTAATTTGTACAGTTCGATATCCTTTTCATATCTAATATAAAATTAAAGAATATTAGTCAAAATAAAAATAATCAGAAAGCTGATTGCTAGATATATAACTGAATTAATAAAAAATATTTGACATTCTAAACATTTACAATGTCCATAAAGACTAACCAAATAAAAACAACATTAAACACCAACAGATAATAATAATAATGATTTGCAAAGGACAGTATGAAACAATCAAGAACAACAACTGCAGGGACTGACTCTGTTAACAGAAGCATATGCCACAAGAGGAAGCTCATATTCCTTGCATGCTGTAATTCAATTAATTAGAGATTTGGATCATCATCATTCTACAATATTACCAGACTTCTCTCAGTTAACCTGGAAGAAATCTGATTTAATATAATAAATATCAGGAATGCTTTTGAAATTGATCTAGCAATAGATAAATTCATTATTTCCTTAAGAATATCAATAATTAGAATCTGGCAATGCTTCATTACTTGATTCTTAGTTTTTTTAATTGTACAAGATATATGAGTAATTGTATATTTATCGTTTTAAAAATAATTTTACTGTTTAAATCTTTTCAATAAACTCAAAACAATTTTAATAACATCAATTAAGAGCCTTTATCAAGCCTATTATGGATTTGGTCAAGTCCGTAATACCGTGTTTCCCCGAAAATAAGACAGTGTCTTATATTAATTTTTGCTCTGAAAAATGCGCTAGGTCTTATTTTCAGGGGATGTCTTATTTTTTCCAGGAAGAAGAATTCACATTTATTATTGAACAAAAAAATTCCCAAGTTGAACTTAGACGAGAGTGACAGATATCCGGTGTGTCGAGCTGTCGCCTTTTTATAGCGTCAACATCGGACTCGATGACCAATTAGTGCTTACTGAACCGTAGCACTATGCAAATGTGATGTGGCGTGATTCCCAGCCGACCAATTAGCCATCACCAGCCGTAACGTTATGCAAATCTGTGATTCCCAAGCCATAGTCTTATGCAAATCATGCCATGTGGCGTAATTGTCTGCTGACCAATCAGTGGCTGTACTTTCAAAAAGCCAACGGCCACTTTCAACCATCTGTCGATGACTGTTACGACTAAAAAAAAAACTTTGCTAGGTCTTACTTTCAGGGGGAGGTCTTATATTTCGCAATTCAGCAAAATCTGTGCTAGGTCTTATTTTCTGCGGATGTCTTATTTTCGGGGAAACACGGTAGTGTGACAGGTGACAAGGATATAGTAGGTTTCCACCATCACCCCTCATCCATCCAATCATCAATAAGTATTTTATAACCAATACTGATTCTAGCCTTATCTGCATTCTGTACAAAATGTTTTGGCACACCCCCTAGCTTGCTAATCAATGTATAAATAGTGGCCATTTTTTCTCGGTGCCCCAAGTGGTCACACTGTTTGATCACACCTAGAGCAGGCACTGTTTACAGTTTCGAAAAATCTCACCTCCAAAAAAAGTAATTTAACACTATAAAATCTTAATATTTGATAAAGTAAGTAACTTTCAGTAAAATCTTACAATGAAGCAGCTTCTTGATTTAATGGTGAATGTGTTTCGATTTTGTAGAAGGAACTCCTCGCGTACTGCAACACTTGCCAAAGATGGTTCACGTTCTTTCTGAAATATAAAAGAAAAATATATTTAAATATCCATAAACATCTAAAAAAAGAAATACATATTGCATTGCAATCATTTAATTAAAAAAACTGCAAGAGAAAATGGCCGACCAAAATCGGAATACAAATGAAAACAATATCTTAAGTAATACAAAAAAATAAAATTGGTGCTTTTGTATAATCGAAGCGAAAGGTGTTTTAACAGGATGTCTTTCAATATATTTCTTATGAATAAAATAATACTTACGGATTATTACAAAGAGATCCGCTGTTATTTGATTTAAATAAAAAATGATGACATGAATTTATCTACAAAATTTGCAACAATTATAATAACACATTTACACACACAAACTAAGGAAATAAATAAATAATCTGCGTACTTCCATGTGGGGAAGGCGCTCTTGATGTCCATTTCTCCCGTTGTGTAGTCGATTATCGGATGGAAGATTGGCGGCTCAAACACCAGCAACTGTAATTGGAGACACTAAATTACAATCTTAATTCAATTTCAAAATTTTTAATTAAAAATATTTAAAATTATATTTGCAAAAATAGAGGCAGAACAAACTGGTTCTCGACTGGCAGCAAGCAACAATATAATTGTCACATGGCAACTGTGCTAAAATCTCAATGTCATATTTTGTCATAATTTACATGTGGGCTATACACACACAGTCAAACCATGATGTATCATGCATTATCTTTCAAAGTTTGATTGAACAGGAATTGTCACTAAATCACATAACACTGTTCTTATACTTTTCAATTACCACTCCACTCTCATAATATTTTCACACATATCCACCCCCAAAATTTACATAATATATATCCTCAATCAACTCCCTTAATTGTAGTAAGGAATGATAAACAGCAAAGGAGTACCAAACATTACATTATTAATTACATGAATAATGTACAAAGCAGTGACAATAAATATTATGATTGCAATAAAACAGATCATTCTGTTACCAAGGGTTACCTGTTACCATAGCATTACATAATGTTGATATAAACACCCCAACCTTTGTAATACACTGTAACAATTATCTACATACCCAATCAATCTGCATTACATAATTTATGGACAATTATGTACAGATTTCTCTCTAAATTTTAAATAAAGAATCCTTCAGAGAACTTTCTACAGAAAACTGGCCCCTATTTAGGTGTTAGGATGTGAAGAAAACCCAAAAAATTCCATGCCACCAACCATTTGAAGTAGAAATCTATGAAAAAGTACAAATGTTTGGATATACAATCGACTCCCCTCCTATAACACAGTAGATACGTTCCGGTTTTTATGAATCTATTTTCTACGAGTCCAGCCAATCACAGCCAGGCACATATGCAGTTTACGGACTATGGCTGTTTGAAAGGTTTCTTCCATAAAATTAATCAATTCTAGACTAATTTGACTCAACATTTTCCAAAATATGTATAATTTTTTGGGAATAATCCATATAAATTATGCTATAAACAAAAAATTGTAGGATTACTTATTGAGTGTGCACCGTTCGACGGTGCCATTGTTCAACCTGTCATACGTTAATCCTGAAAATTTTTGGGTTGACCTCATTGACTTGCATGGGCAATCCCGAATATTTCCGTGTTTACATTGGAATGGTTTTGATACTAAATGTTGCTTCGCGTCACAATTTTTATATTAAAACGAACTTTTAAAATAAAATTTTTTTTGTTTTTATATTATTTAATATATATATCCAGGGTGGCCAAGCTCCTTGATAGTCCGAGCCATTTTTCAAAATTTGAAATTTTTTGCAAGCCGCAATTAAATACATATTAAAAAGGTATGCAAAAAATTCCAGATTACAAAATTATATCCGTAGCAAGAGTGATATAAATTGTTTCCTCCAGAGCACAATGTCAACTGTCCGTTGCAATGACAGTTTACAAATTCAAAATCGGTCTGGAATCGGTCGATAACGGACGATTACACCACTGTTTATGTTCGTTTGCACAGTTTTCGATGAGTCATATCATTCTTATTAACTTGGACGGAAATGAAATTTGTTACAATGTTGCACTTAGCCTTTCATATTTGTTGTTAGTAATTTAAAAAGATATTTTGAAACACATACGGAACGATAATAATTTTTAAAAATATAATAACACAAAAATGAAAAGGGAACGCGGGTGCATTTATTGAGAGCCACAAATAATCCTTCAAAGAGCCGCATGTTGGCTACCCCTGATATATATTTTGTTTGTGAAACGTAAAAAAAATAATTTTTTACGATACAGTTAACACAATTATTATTTAAAAGAAAAAAAAATTTTAGGCTTAACATCGACGAAAATTCAACATGACGTCACAGGCAACAAATACAAATTTCAGCATCAAATAGGTTAAGCTCGTTTTCGCCGTGGAGCTTGTCATTGAATGGGGCTCGCATGCTTCCTGATAAATAAATTATTTTTTTTTTTGCGAAAAATTCACTGAACTTTGGAGACATCATTAATATAAATATAATTTTTACGGACGTTAAATAATAAATGGTCTTTAGTATGTCTGCTGCTCGTTTAAACTCAGTGGTTTGTGCAATATCCTCTGTTGGTCTAGATTCGACCATCCTGTCACGACACAAGTTGGCGATGACGTTTTACCAAATTATAGGAGTTTTTTTAGCATGTTTGTACGAATACTATCGTAATTTTTTCACCGTGATATAGGAATCCGAACTATAGGAATACGTGATATAGGGGGGTCTACTGTATTTGGCCATTCATAAACCAAGAGATCCTTTTGTTACAAAATTCAACTGATTGATTAGATTCATAATTTAATTTGTTCAAAAATTATTTTCTGCTATCAACTAATTATCTATTAATTAATTTTAATAATTTGAACAATTAAAAAATAAAATAAATAAAGGATTTAATCATTCTTCTATAGTTATATATTTATTGATAAAATTATTAATAAAAACTTACCGGCGGATCACTATCCGGGTATTTATCAGGAACGTATAACGTGAACCTGAATACACCACCCTGGTAGAGACCATTACGAATAAAAAGGACACCAAACCATTCTAGCAAAAAAGGAAAATTTAATAAATTGATACAAGTAACTACAGATTATTATTAAACTAAGTATTAGTCATATGTCATATTTTGTATGCCAGCAACCAATTTCTCAAAAAAATTTATGAAAATTTATAATAAACTATACTGAAACAGCCAACTTTGTCACTTAAATCATATTTTTTATCAAATGTTTAAATTTATGAGTTTGTTCATATGAATCTCTTTATTTGAAACTAAATACTCATGCTGCATGAATTTACTGTAAAGTTTGAATAGCAGGTTGGCATTTTCATCACCAATACAACAAAGTTGCACTATGTCCTAATTAATGTTAATGACTTAAGAAAAACATTTTCTTTCGACATTAAATTTTATATATACAGTACATTCATTAAAATAGAATACTGATAAAAATTAAAGCATACAGAGAACGTACTTAGTGCTGATCCAGCAGAGGGAACAACATACAAGCCAGGCAGCTGCTGCTTTTGCAAGAGAACACTGAAAAGAAGAAATTTATATAGTAACAATTTACTTAATTATTATTCATATAATTTTAAAGAAATCCAGAATAACAACAATAATTTTTATCTAGAATTTGACAATACAATTGATTAATACAATCTCTTTGATTGTATAAAAAAAGCTATCCATCAACCAAAGCCAAATATTATCAAGCTAGAAACGGCTATAATACTAATAATTTAATAGACAATTTGGCATTAGAGTTAGGCGTTTATTATAGCGTTAGCTTATATATGCTGAAAGAAGAGATTGGACCGAAGGTCCGGGTAGCATAATTGGCAATGCATCTGCATGGTAAGCAGGAGTTGAGGATTCAAGTCCCACTTTGAGCCAATTCTTTTCTTCCAGTAATTCTAAATTATTATTTAAATTATTTAATTAATTTATAAATATTAAATTTATTAAGAGATGGCACCTAACGCCTAACTCTAATGCCAAATTGTCTATTAAATTATTAGTATTATAGCTGTTTCTAGCCCGATAATATTCAGCTTTGGTCGATGGATAGCATTAGTTGTATCAGGTATAGTAAAGATGTTTGACTAGTTGCATAAAAAAAAAAAAAANACAAACAAGTTAATTTTCAAATTTAAAAAAAAAAAAAAAAAAAAAAAAAAACACAACAACAGTTAAAAATGAATGAATTAGTTTTAAACTAGCTATTTACTATGCAATAAACTAGCATAATGAATATGGCAAGAAGACAATATCCACAAGCCAGAAAGAATTTTTTTTAAATTCCAGCAACGAGTTGCTTAACTTTCCCAGCAACATTTAAAACTGAATGTGTCACCATCTGTTATGATATTTTATTATTAAAAACTTTTTAAATTTTTATTATAAAATGGCAAAAAGCTTACTTTTGAGGGTAGGGAGGAATTTTATAAAAAATTGTAAATGCTAATAATAAATAAAATCATCATTAAATCCAATCTACTGGAGATAAAAACAACCGCTTTAAAGGTTGAGAGAGTGGGGAGATTAACTACCAAAATTTAATAGCATCAATCCTCCTAATAAACAAACCTCCCTGCAAAATTTCAGAAATTTTTGACAAAAAGCACAGGAATTATTAAGCTTCAAAGAGGGTAAACAAAATCATGCCCTCCCATAGACACACATTAACATCCATATGTGGTCTGTTCAAAAAGTATCGGACCTTTTTTTTTCCGCGTAAACCAATGATGCGAGAGAGGCCTCCTTTGGTGGAGTTGTGGAGAGGACAGTCATGCACAGCCCTGAATTTTTTCCCGCCTGCAGGAAGCGTCAGTCGTTGGCAATCGGCCTATGAGTGAGGTCATGTAGTGCGCTCTTGTCGGATTCCACTAAGCTGGAAAATGACTGAACAACGTGAGCAGCGATATTACATCAAATTTTGCCAAAAACCTTGGCGATACCCGAGCGTAAACCATTCGCAAGATTCAGCAGGCTTTCGGGGACGATCCTCGAGGCCAAAAAAAGTGCGGCAGGTCTGCAGCAATATCAAAGGTCATGTTGACAGTTTTTTCGACTCTCGTGGGGTGGTGTGTCGCGAGTACGCACCACAAGGCCAAACCATCGCAAAGCAGTACTACCAGGAGGTCCTTTGTCGTCTTTCCGATACAGTGCGACGCAAACGACCGGATCTGTGGTCGATCAAAACTTGGGAGCTCCATCGTGATAACGCATCCACCCATTCTGCGCATCTGATTCGGACTTTCGTCGCCAAACACAATACTCCTGTGGTTCGTCACGCTCCGTGTGACCTTTGGCTATTTCCCAAGCTGAAAATGCCGCTAAAAGGAACCCGATTTTAGTCGAGAGAAGACATTGTGCGGAATCCGACGGACCGGCTGATGGCCATTCCAAAAGATATGTTCCAGCAGTGTTTCCAGCAATGGCAAGAATGCTGGGAGAAGTGTATACATTACCAAAAAGACTACTTTGAAGGGGATTAGGGTTTTGTACCTCAAAGTCAATAAATTTATTTTTGCCGACCAAAGGTCTGATACTTTTTGAACACACCACGTACATACAGGAAAACCCCAAAATTTTCTGCATATCTCTTCTACATTTCAAGGTACTGATTCCAAAAATTTTTAAATCTGGGGTGGTCATTTCTTTTGACCAATCACCACACTTTCCCTCTATTATTTATAATTGCCAGGAAAGTAAAAACTAACTATTTATGAGAGACAAAATGTTCATCATTGATATTATTCTAAAACAGACACTAAATACATTGACTTATCAATACATCTAACCAAATACAAGAGTTGTTCATTATTTGGTAAAGAACATTTGTAGAAATTCAAACCAAATGAAAAAGTATCAATACAATTAAGATATTTTACTTACTACTCAGCCATCAGAGAATATTCGAGAAAATATGGACCGTAACTCTTGTTCGCTTTGGTATTATTTGTCGTTCTTTCTATCCTCTTCACCGAAGTATTCAGATGTGTTTCGGTGTTGGGAACGGACGGAAGTATCTTTTTGACCGTGTTCTGACTGCTACATACCGATCCATTTCCATCTTCTGATTTTGCCTGCTAACATATAAAATATAAAAAAATTAATTAAAGCTAATACAAACACTAATTTTATTGAATACACATTCAATTTGAATTAAATAATAATTATGATTAATTAAGTCAATACTTTTGCAAAATTTTTCATTTTCAAGATTTTAATGAAATACTTCCCAAGTTTCTGAAATCTTTACTTAAGTGCCTTAACCTGAAAATAGTTTCATAAAGTTTCTAGAAAGTATTAATAAAAGTTAGGATTTTTTTTGCAATATTTTCATTCAAAATTTATGGAAATTTTATGTAAACAATGATAAATTTTATTTTATGTAACAACAACAACACACACTTTGCAATATTTAAACTGAAGTTCAGCTCAATAACCAAATTTTTTTTAAAACTCTTTCCCTCCTGTGAGCACTAAGGCCTTTTAGGTATGCCCTTTATGGGTTTAAACTGGCCCACAATGGGGCAACTGGGCAGCAAGGGATGAGGCCCAATATTTGGATGAACTCTGGAAAACTCCTGGGGGGTTTCTTGACTTGTCCAAATTGAATACAGAGTCCCCAGAGCAGTAGGCTGCCACCTTAGCTACATAGCCATCTAGCCTTCTCAATAAGTAAATTACTAATAAATTATATCTACTGTTCAAAAAGGTCAAACTACATAGAAAAGTAATAGCAAATATATAAACACTTATCTTTATTGGCTTTCTGGGGAAAAAAAATAATTTGTCACTAGAAGTCCTTTTGAAATTTTATTTCCTGATCATTTTATGTTTGATAAATAATGTCTATGTGCACTTGTGAAAACATTTCAACCAAAATACCAGGAGAGAGATTTAAATAATAAAGTTCAATTAATAGTTTGGTATTATATTGCTATCAAATTTG
The DNA here is from genome assembly GCF_000671375.1 of Centruroides sculpturatus. Lineage (NCBI taxonomy): Eukaryota > Metazoa > Arthropoda > Arachnida > Scorpiones > Buthidae > Centruroides > Centruroides sculpturatus. Next base: position 41,156 of record NW_019384798.1, on the reverse strand, counting down.
TTTTCAAATTGTTCCATGCATGATGATAAAGCTAGGTTCACATTGGCATATAAAACATTACAAAGCAGATATGAAATGCAAGCGTTTGACCAGTTTGTTAAGAGTTGAGAATATCTTGACTTTTGCCAAATTTCAGATTTTGTTTGATCAATTGACTTTTCACAACTAGTGGTCAAATGATTTTTAACCAATCGTGCCCTAATTTAGTTTGTGTCACCTAGAACAAAGCAAACAATATTCTGCTTTGATTATTATTTGTTTCATTTGTTAGTATGAAAGTGTGAACCTATTTTAACACTTCTTTCTGAGAACAATTTTGTTTTTTGATACTTTACTTTTATTTTTAATTCTTTCATTTATTCATTCAGATACTAAGAGGGTGTTACCTTTCTATTACAGGTTTGGCCAGGCCTGAAACAAGATGCCCAAGCAGTAAGAAATAGAGCCAACATATCCTAGTTAACCCCCACCCAACATAATGAGCCAATTGAGGAGACCTCAAATGGCTCATATAGGATGGGAGTTGAGTAAACAAGTTTTGCTAATGCTCTGCTTCAATTATTAATTAGTAACCATAATATGGTTACATAGTATGGCCCGATATAATCAGGAAGATCATTTGGCCTACAGTGGATCGCACTTGTCAGTGTTACTAGGTTTGTGAGTTTTTGCATTGGCAAACAGTCTGGGGATTGTCTGGGATATCTCAACTGTTTTATCTAAGCACAATGTTCTTGCCAGTTTCATGCACATGAATCTAACCACCCTATTTTGTCAGCTATCTATAAAAATCTTCATTTGTACACATTCAGTTGAGGAAATATATCTTCCTAACTCTCTATAGTACATTGTATTTAAATCCACAAGTTCAAATTGAAACTCTTCAGAGTTTTAATAGCCATTACAAGACCATTTCAATTACTATTGTGAGCCTGACGAACACCTATTAATAAGGATGAAAACATTTAACAGAAAGAATAACTGCTGGAAAATAAAGGCATTTACTTATAAATTCATTGCAAAAACTTCCCATTTCAGTTAAAGCACTTATGAGAAGCTAAAAAATGATACAAAATTAAGGTACGTACATAACAGGTCATTTCAGTCAAATGAAAACTGCATACAAGCCACAAAAACATGTTTATTTAAGTGCCAGAGTTTTCAACCATGAAACAAATAACTCACTTGTCATTTGTAAGAAAAAAAAAAAAAAAATAGAAATCAACATGAGCAAATTGACAAAATTCAATTAAACATCAATAGACTTACTTACCTTAAAGTAGGGCTTAAACTTTTTTTTATTAACGACCCTATTTATGATTATTTTATATTTTTTGGGTTGTGAAAAAAATCACAAAGATATATACAAATTTGCAAAAACAATAATGGTGTACTACCACAGTTCACTCTTGTGTTACAATGGAACAGAGACAACTGAATGCACTAAAAAGCAACAACACTACACTAGTTCACACTACAATCAGTGTTGCTGAATTGCTGTCTCGCTGCACCAGAAGTGACACAAAGTGCAACTCACAAAACCTATGACACAAAGCGTGCCATTTTCAAACTCTCACAAACTATTTTCAATATTTTGCATTAAAATCTCGTGATCCCAAGATTTCACTAAGCGACTCCAAATGGAGTCACAACCCATAGTTTAAGAAGCCCTACCTTAAAGAATTGATTCAACACTCTATCAAACTAGCTAATATGATCTAACAACGGTATAAAGTTTGTTGCATATAGAATGATTCTTACATACAAAAATTCACGACAGACACACATACAAGTTATAAAAAAGAATTACGGAATAACAAGAAAAATTGTAAAGCATACAAAAATATTTTCAGAACAAGTTATATGTATTTTAAATTTTGTTTTTATATTTTTCAAAATTAAATTAGTCTTACTTCATGTATAAAATGACACTATTTTTTCTGCCAAAACATTCCAGGAATAATCAAATTTTATGATATTTTTAGGCAAAGTCATGCACTAATTTCTCATTGCATGATTTTACAAAATTATATTCTAAAAAAAATCAAAAACAAATTAAATCTATGCATTGTTAATATTAAGCATTATTATTAAGAGAAACTATTCCACCAATTTAGTTTGAATACTAAAAACAGACATATTTAGTTTGAATACTAAATATGTCTGTTTAATATTTAACCAAATATCAAATTTGCTGTGCCAAATACTAAATAATGACAAATAGTCGGTCCAACACTAATCATAACAGAACTTATATACATGCCATAAGAGCAGAGCAGTCAAAGCAGAAGTTTAATTTATTTTGTAGAGAAAACAGCTTTATAACTTATTACCAAATCTCAAAATTATTTTTATAAAATTTATTTACAACTAAAAATGTATCAAGTAAAATCACTCACATATACATCACAATAATAAGTTAAACCTTCATTTGCAACATGATAACTGATGCTGCTGAACATTTTTTTACAAATAAAAAAACACTAAAAAATATGCAGAATAATTTTACTAATAAATAAATACTTCTACATTTTACAGGCTCATGCATTGGAATAGAAAGCACATCATAAAAGTACATGAATATTATGTTTATGCAGCTGAAAATATTTATAGTATCAAGTTAAAAAATCAAATATATACGTTCCATATTATTTATTTATATTTCAAAGTTTCCTGTTAAAACTGAACATGCAATTTCTGGTCTGAGTAATAGCTATACCCAGTATAATTTTATGTTTCCATCTTGCAAAAGAATTACACAAAGGTCATTATCGTATGAAACAAAGGTTTATTTCGCAATCTTACAAGCTTTACAATTTATTATTTACAAGCTTACAATAATTGTGACAAACATTTAGTGATTCCTCATTTGTGATCTCTTAAATTAACTTAAAACTTTAAGTGACAGAAATACAAGGGAAAGAAAAGATATGAGGAAGGTCAAGCAGGACAGTTGTACTTCTGGCCCCAAAATATGGTTCTGGACAATATGGGCAGGTTTGTTTGCATAAAATTAAAACAATATGGTGTTGGGCAATTTTCCTTCTGTCAGAGACTCTTTGAACACTGAGTTTTGTTCTCTTGTCGTTATCTTGAGGCCGTCAGCTATAGTTTATATATATATTTTTGTTAACTTTAGCTAGGCTTAGTATTTCCTTTGTTCCTTTGTCTTATCTGTTCTAGAACTTTCTCCCTTAATCCCTATTCCCTCTGGTGACATCACCGACTCTGTGAAACAATGTCATGAGACAAAAGGAACAACAAGCCCTAGGGGAGAATGGAAGTGGAAGAGAGGAGAAGAAACTGGGACTTCGTCGAGAGAGGACGGAGAAACGAGTGCGGTCCTGACCGAGGAGTCGAGCAAAAAGTGAGAAAAAAACCTTGCGAAAGAAGGCCGAAGGAGGATCACACCTTGATCGCCTAGAGAGAGATCAGAGGTGTCGGAACCTTGTAAGAGACGGCTGAATTATAGAGTAACGTAGGACCGTTGCTAAGAAGTTGCGTTTTTCCAGATTCAAGTAACAACAAGCAGGAAGACCACAAGACAACCCCAGAAAACGTAGACGTTCATAAAAGGAAAGAAATTAAGGTCTGGAGCCATTCAAAGATTCAAGACGGTGAATCATCCGAGACCACGTGGTAGAGAAAAATCCCGGGTACTTTTCCTTTTATTCTACTCCTATCCTTATCTATATTTTATTTCTCCTTCCTTAGTTTGTAAGTAGGTTAAGTTTTAGTTATAAGTCACCCCCACGTGCTTTGTTTCCGGTGTCACGTGTCGGTTGCCACCACAGAAAATTGTTAGTGTAGACGATTATCTTATGTATATTGAACCCAATAGGCTGTAAGTTGGAATCATTTTTAAGAACCTGTGTTTGAGAATAAAAATCTTTAATATTTTTACTCGTTTTATTTGTTTCCTGTTCGCAATAATATGTCACCCTATAACGGAACTTCACAATCTAATTCAAGTCTTGGTTATCTTCCTCTTTCTGATCCACACATTGAAAAATAATCTTCCCCAGCATTCTTTCTACACACACACTAGCAGCCTTCATTTACCTTATATCTAGTATATACATCTCCACTTCAATTCCTGCTGTATTTATTACCCCTTTGGGAAATAAATCAACAAGACTGGTAAGACAAAATATACAAACAGAAAAACAAATCAGTAAATTCTAGAAATGTCTACAAATCATAACTAATATATATAAAGATATATGGCAAATGACTGTCACAGTTTAAAATAATGTTTAAATGTAGTCAATATTTACTATCTGTTTTCTTTGACAACTCGGATTCATAATCACCACCACCATAACAGATATTTATTTGAGGTTGCTATTTCAAACTTGAAGTTTTTTAATATTATCTTCATGTTTACAACTTGAATTTGCATTCATTTGTTGTAAGTAAAAGCATGCACATATGCATTACATAAAGAATTTGTTTGCCTAATTGTATAGCATATTACATAATAAATTTAAATTGTAAAGTATCAATTATTTATTATTACTATTACATTTAAATATATTAAATGTAAAATTTTTCACTTAATGTTACAAATATTCTTATGCAAAAATATCCTTCCAAAAGGCATTTCTTTACATAAACTACTATGAAGTAAAAGTTGAGATACTGTATATTGTTTACTAGCTGGATACTTTATCGTGGGCAAGATAAAACCCATGAAGAGCACAAAAAGACCCTCTCACACCCTAAAAGCAGAGTTAATTTTACATTTAAAACTTTAAATGGCACACAAGAAAACTACTGTTTCATAATAAAGAATTACCAATGATCTTTATACTATTTAAGTGGCAATATCAGGAATGTCGGTGAAACTATTCTATTTGGGAACAACTATGTAACCTTAATGAAAAGCAAAATAAATATATAAAACAATTATTATCCGATAATTATATAATATTTATCATAACAAAGACATTGTAGAATCTATTAAATATAAACTTGCTAATACTGTTAATAATATAAAATAATGAACACACAACAAATTTTCAATAGCAGATATCACTAGAATTATGAAGCCAGAATTTTTAATATATTGAATTCTTGGATGGTTTTACAAAAACTACATATAAATGAATTACTATATAATTCAGTGTACAGTAAAAAATACTGTACAGTTTTTACAAGTATAGGTAACCCCCGTATAACACGGCACTTCTATAGCACGGATTCACTCTAGCACGGTTCAAGAATTGAGAACATCCCCCATATAACACGATGGTTTTATAGCATGGGTTCATTCTAACACGGTTCAGGAATTGGGAAAAAAACCTTCATACAACATGAAATGTAATAATGGGTGTGCTCTTTTATACTTCCGCGTAACTCCACACAAACATTCTAATTGTTTTCGTGGCTACTTTGAATGCTCTTTCAACAATAATCCATTTAACGGTTAAATTTTACAATTGGGACCCTTCTTTTGCCTCTAAAAGCTCATTTTTAGAATTATAGATTCTTCCATCACGATACTATTGATAGTGCAGGCCACCATCTTTCTTTCACTGTTGTTCCTAAATGCCTACAAACAGCAGCGCACTCCCGTTGCAGAGCGACCACTATTAACAAATGCACCTAAAAACTTACCAGTTGATGATGCTCATGCTAAGATCATCATATAGGATGAATAATCCTCTGGTAAAATATTTACTTAAATAATAAATAAGTATTTTACCTATGAAAAAAATGAACAATAAATCTGATTTAAATAAGGATTTAACAGTATGTTTTTTTAATTTTTGGAACCTAACCCCCCCTTTTCACACTAGTTCTTTGTTTCGTATAACATGGATTCACATAACACGGCAATTTTTTGTAACGTAACTCCCGTGTTATATGGGGGTTACTTGTAGTCTAATACATTTGGCATCATATTTATACTTGTATTTCAAATATTTTAAGTCATCCAAGTCAATAATAATTAAAAAGAAATATAATCCAAATAAAAGTTACATATCAAAATACAGTGAAACCTGCTAATGTGATCTGCATAAAATGATCACCTGCTTAAGTTGTCCACTTTGAGCTGGTCCTGCAAAATAACACATTTTGCAATGAGAGTATATCTACATATAGTGACCACCTGTCTATTGTGACATTGACCACTTCAATCAGTCCCAAAATAACAAATCACTTTGAGTAAAGTGATCATTTAAAAAAGACATTCTTTAAAATGGTTTGGTTTTACGTAATTCAATTTATAGTGAAAACATTGCAAATATTAAATATTTGAAACAATTGTACTTTGTGGATAAAGGTATTAAATTAAATTTCCTATAATCTTTTGAAATATTAATTTTGGAAGCTTAACTAAAAGAAATGGTAGTTTGAAGAATTTTAAATAATCATAAATTGAAAACAACACTAGCAACACTGTGCAATTTTTAACTGCATTTGCATGAAATTTTTTATAAAATAATTTCTGTTACAATAAATAACTTCTTAGATAAATACTGGAATACAAACAATTAACTCTTGTAAATCTTAAAAATCCAGTACTGACACCTTTAATAGAAAACAAACGTTTTTGACCATACTTCGGTCTTCTTCAGGTTTGTAAAACCAGTGGAAATCAAACTTGTGAATGCGAAGAACAAAATTACAAAGTGATTTTTTTTTTTTTTTTAAATATGGAACAGTATGCGTACAGATTGATTTTAAACATATGGAATACTCCAGGCATGTGTATAAAAAACCGTTATGTACATGAGTTACCATGGCGACGAAATGATAGCAGTAACAAAAACATTGATGTAAACAAAAAGGAGGGAGGGTGTTGTGGTTACTAACTGCTGGTGTAAGTGTTGCCTGTTTCTTCATAGCAGTACTTCCATGCATGACACACATTGATGGCATCATTCGAGTTAATACAATTGGCATGTAATCTGGCTTTGTAAATTTCCAAAGCCTCCAGGTTTCGAAGGTGTTCAACCCAGTGAGATGGTCTGATCAGTTTGGCATCCTGGAGGTCAGCTCTTATGTCGGGGTCCATGGCAAAGTTTTCTATTAAAGGTATCAATACTGGACTTTTAAGGTTTACAAGAGTTAATAATTTCTGTTATGATAGTGATCACATTGGATCACTATCAAAGTTTTTCTTGTCACAGTATTTCATATTTTCACTTTTAGTAAAGTGAGCTAGCTGTGTGTGTTCTTTACTTATTGTTAAGTTTCTTTGTGTGGATTTTTAATTTGAAGGGCAAGATTCATTTTCTTCTTTCAATAACTCACTGACCCCAAGTTTATGACAAGCAAAGAGTACAAAGAGTTAAATCTTCGGCAGAAGTGTGAACTTATCCACGTTTTGGAAAGTCATAGTGTGAGGAGAGCAGCTGAGGAATTTTGAGTTAGTGAGATGACCATAAATAATATAAAATTGAGGAAACATGAGTATCTGGATAGGATTCTAATTGAGTCTGAAGATATGAGCAGGAAAAAGGCAATTAAATTTGATGACAAATTCCTTACCTCTGAAGTGGTTTACTAAAATGAGGGGATTAAATTTAAGATTGTCTGGTCCCAAGCTTCAAGAAGTAGCTATAAAATTTGCCAAAGAATTGAATCAATCTTACTTTAAAGCTTCATTGGAGTGTTAGAAAGTTTTAAAATATGAAATAACGTTTCGTCAAAAGTTTTGATTGGTGATTTGAATGAAGTTAAGCCTGAGGTGGTGAGTAGATTCCAACCAATTTTTCTGATTTTGTAAGTGATTTTGAGTCATTTTTAAGGCAAGTGAATGCAGACTGTTTTATAAGGCTATGCCTAATCGGTCTCATTACTGAAGAAAGGAACAAGGACAATTCATGAAAGGCAGGAAAAATGTCAAAAGAATGCTTAACAGTTCTGTGTCTGCGTATTACTGGTGAAAAACTCCAACCATTTGTAATTGAGAAGTACATAAACTCAAGGTGTTTTAAAAACATAAAGCTGCACCAGGACCTGCTCTAGGGACAGGCAACCCAGACATTTTACCGGGGCGCCATTTTGGCTGTAAGTATGAAAAAAATATTGGTGTGTTAAATACTCAGTTATTAGAAAATTTCACGTATCAATTTTTTTGTTCTCTAAAAATTTACAGTGCATATCATATTTATATTGTTTATGTCTAAAAGCTAAAAATATTTACACTATTATTGAAAAATTAATGCAGAATTTGTAAAGGACAATGCTTGAACTTGTTTGAACATGCATATACTTCTCTTAATTAACAGATGTGTCATCCTCGTGTATATTGTCAGTCTCTGCTGTAAAAAAAAAAAAAAAAATTTTGTTTTCTTTTGCTTATAATTACCTTTGTGTATATATACATATTTTGCCAATGTAATTAATGTAAACAATTGTTGCGATTGCTGTACATACGATTTTGTGTGTGTTTTGGGCGGTTTTTATGTGGCAGCACGGTGTTGGTGGTGGAGGTGTTATCTATAGTGGGGAACCGGAAACCAGGCATTCTGGTTCCTGGCGTTCAGGTGTGTCCTTCGATTTGTCTTGTGTAGACTCTTTGTGTAAGCTGCCACATGACAGGCCTAAGCTGACCTCTCGTATTGTGATCTGATATAAATATATTTTTGGTACATAAAATTTGTTTAATCCTATATCATACTCATCCCCTCCTTTCATGACAATCATTTTCATTCACGCCTGCAAATATCATCCCTCAGATATTCGCAGATTCCACACAGAATAGCATTAGCACACGAACATTAGCGCTACTTCAGCTTGTGTTTGAACATGCATAGACTTGCTTATATTTACCTCTAATTATAAAAGAGTGGTTTCATTACACAATAGCATTATTCTTGCTAATACATCGGTAGTGATAACAAGTAGAAGTTCATAAGAAATCGCACTTAAGTAAATTTTAATTTTTAAAGGTTTTAAACATCTATAATTAAGCTGTTGTTTAGTTTGATAGATAATAGATACTAGTTTATTGTAAATCGATTATCAAATTGAAACAATGAAAGCATTTTTAAATAAAATAAATATTTAATTTATCCAAAAAGGCTGTTTATTAAATCAATAAAATATTGTATTAAATTTGAATGTATTCTATAGGTATAATTATTTATATTTTTGTTTTATGAAAATAATTATTTGAATAATTCAACTGAATAAAATCTCAAAATCAAGAATTATAAAATTGTTTTTAATGACTATTTATGGTTTGCTGAAATATTTGTTGTTATAAAATATATATATAAAAACACTAGACTTTCTTTACATTCACAGGATAGGAAAAATATTATGTATAAGCCATAAATATTTTTTATGTCCATTGACAGAATATAATTTTGAAGTTATGTTAATTACAGTATTAACTTATTTAGAACAAGGATAAATCTTTATTTTTTTTTTTTAAATATTATTTTATAGTTTAATTTGAGTTATGTGCGTGCCTCTTCCAGAATGTCTAATGATCAAAGAAAACTGTCTGGTTACCAGTACAAAAAAAAGAAGGCTGGAAAAGGAAGCTGAAAGGCAAAAACAAGCTGACGCATTAAAAAATTATATCCAGAGTTGTATCAAAACAAATTAATAAACCAAGAAATTAATAATTTAATAAGAGACGAGGCCTCGGGTTTATTAAATTGTATTAAACAATTTAAGTTTTTGTGTTCATTAGTTATTTGGCATAAAATACTAAATTCCATAAATCCAATAAGCAAATTGATTTAAACAAAAGATTTTGATCTAGCCTTTGCACTTGATCTTTTACAAAACTGCAAAATATTTTTTAAGAATCTTCAATCGGATTTGTCCTTCAATGAAACTATTACTGATGCAAAAGAACTTGCTACCAAAATTGATGTGGAGGCTAATTTTGGGTCAACAATAACACGACACCACATTAGAAGAAGGAAAAGGAACTTCTTATACGAACCCATCAAAGATCCAAAAGAAAAATATAAAATAGAGTTTTTTTATTTTACAATCGATCAAGCACTAAATGCACTAGATGCTAGATTTGAACAACTTAGTAATCATAGTAACTATTTTCAATTCTTATACAGTAATACCTTGACTTACGCTACCCGGACTTACACAAACCCGGAGTTATGCAATTTTCGAATCTTGTTGATTCATCTTTTGTTTGAGCACCACGCAACTCTTGATTACTCACTCTCCCACACTATTGTTTAGCTTACATGTTCGGAAGTGTTGCGTGGAATCAACGCATAACTACAATTTATTTTGTGTTATTTATTTCTGTTTGTTATATCTACGGAGACTTGAAAGACTCTACATTGAAACGAAGTAGAACTGATTCTTCTGCATCAAACAAGAAAAGAAAAACTTTATTTTGGAATGTAAAGTTAACATTATCAAAGACTTTGATACAAAAATGAAAATTTATGAATTGGCAAAGGAGTTTGATCTACCGGAATCGATGGTCAGAACGATTATAAAAGGTAAAGAAAAAATTCTCAATCTTTAAATTCAAGCATCATTTGTAAACGTCATGGTATTATCGCTGAGATGGAAACAATGTTAAAATTATGGTGGGATAATCAAGTAAATGTGAAAAATTGTCCTGTTGATAAGAACACTGTGCTCTCAAGCTAAGCTGATTTTTGAGAGATTGAAAGAGAGGATGCTGGAGAGGTGACTAAATATGAAAAGTTTAAAACTAGTAACAGTTGGTTCAGCCGATTCAAAAGTCGCTTTAATTGGCATAGCATTGCAGAAAGGGAGAGGCGGCAAATGCTAATAAAGAGGCAGCATCTTACTATCCAGAGAAATTTAAAGCTATGTTGCCTGTGATTTGGAAGTTGAATTGTAAAGCTTGGGTGACAGGTCATCCCCTGAAACTTTAACTAATTTTGACCCACATGTGAAAGTTGTATTTTTGCTACCAAATACCACCAGTTTGCTTCAACCGATAAATCAGGGAGTCATCAAAACATTCAAAGCTTATTACACAAGACAATTGTTTGCACATCTGCATGAAGCTATGAGACACAACAACAAGCTCTCTATTAAAGACTTTTGGAAACAATTCAATGTTTTAGATGCAGTGAGAATCATTGGACAATCTTGGAATGAAGTTCGTCCAATTATGATACTTAAAATCATCGATACACTATCCGGTTACAATAATTAAGTTCACCGCATCTCACCACATGAAAGATGGTTACTAAGTCTTATAACAAGGATATGCCCGACAATTTTATTGATGATGGAAAAATAAAAAACAATATCCAAGTCTACACAATATATATACAATGTACAATTCACATTACATTATACTCATCTGTGGACGACTGACAAGTATACCACAAGGTCATAAGTACTGTTCAATGAATTTGTCTAATAAGTCCAACGGTCCTTCTGTCCAGTCGGGAATCAGGTCAGCGGAGAAGAAAGAAAAGATGTTTCCCTCCACGAAGCATCTTCTTTTATACTTCCCGCCATCTGGGGCTACGGCTGCACTCACGTGATCCGGAGTTGACCAAGTCTATTACAGTTCACAAGTACCCGTCAAAAGGTGGTATGATACCACAAAACAGTTAACCCACGTGATAATACCTCAAATTTTGATACGGATGGAACGGACAGCAGAACATAATATATATATATTATTATAATTTTTTTTTGGTAACAACAGTGATTGATCATTACACACCAACATGCACACACACGAAATTTCCATCCTATTTTTTGACTGTTTTTGATTCAAGGGGGGTCTAAAATTGTCAAGATTTGCAAAAAAAAACCCAGCCAAATTTGGCACATTTACAATACTTTCCTATGTTGTATACATAACTGAGAGAGCATAAAATAAAATCTGAATTTATCAAAGATATTAAACAACAAAACTATTTAGTCTTGTTCTGTATTTGATATATTTTAGTATTTATTAGAAGCAAAATCAATCTCTGATAGAGTTGCATATATTAAGTAAAGAAACCATTTATGCCATTTAATTTACATTGATTATAATAAAAACATCCTAAAAATTCTCTCAAATAATAATAATAATAAATCAAAATCAAATTTAGTCTTGTTGATGATCTACATAACCTTATTTCAAGGATTCTTGAATGATGGAAGGCAGTAGAAACACAGGTCTGCCACTCTAACAAACCTACATTTAAAACTTGCTCAGTTCTGTGATTTGGCATTTTTGTCAGGAACTCTCTCTCTCTACTTGACCATTTTATTGTCAGTTTGGTCAAACTTATAATAGGTATTAAAAAAACCCTCTTAATGTCCACAAATAGAAGAGAGTTCTGAGCTGATGTATTCACAATATATAAGGCAGTGTGTGCTGGAGTAGAAATAATTTCTCATTGATCAAAAAAAGCCATACTCTGACTTAAAAAACACATTAAGACCTGCTGGAACAGTTTAGGGACATCAACCACCTAGCCATTCAAATAAGAGTTCTAATAAACGAACAATGCATATCTAACCAAACACTACACACACAACCAATATCCAAAAAGAAAAACTACAAGAAATTCATCTGTGTTGAAAAGGCATCATCAGGCTAACTGACCTTTGCAGTTTGAATGCATTAGAATAGTTCAAACAGGAAAGTTACAGTCTTTGAACTCATTGGCAGGGTTGTCAAGAAATAGTACGGGGTCCAAAGGTAAAACAGGTCCTTCTGCTAACATTGTTTAAACAAACAAAATATTTAAAATGTTTATTTAATAAAAAGCAGTCTTAATGATTTTATTTTCTGTTAATAAAAATAACCTTAATTTTATAAGGATCCCTAGTTTTCTCCATACCCAAACCCAGAGAAAAATCTCAGATTGAAGAGTAAATAATAATTTTTAATTAGATATTTTTTCTGCCGTTTAAGAAACTTTGGCAGCCAAGTAGCCTAAAAAAAGGTCAGGTCATTATGGAATGTATTCTGAACATGAAAGTGAATACAGTAACACCCTGAACTTACATGATAGATGGGACCGAGCGGTAACCTCATAAGTCGAATTTGCATTAAGTCAGGGTATAATTTCGCATATAAATACATACAAATAATTTTTAATTGGGGCCGGAGACTAAAGAAAACAATAATTTAGAAAAAAAAATGTTTAATAAAATCTTAGATAATACATGTTTATAACAAATTAAGCCTATATTATTTTGCAATTTTTCACATTTACTTGGTTATTACACCATAATTTTAACATCTCAGCGATAATACTGTGACGTTTATGAATGATGCTTGAATTTAAAGATTGAGCATTTTTCACAGCTTTGAGAATTTTTTCTTTGCCTTTTATAATTGTTCTGACCGACAATTCCGGTAGATCAAACTTCTTTGCCAATTCACAAATTTTCATTTTGTATCGAAGTCTTTAATAATGGGTACGTTCGTAAAGTCAAACGAGTTAAACGCGTTAGTAACGAATTGTTTGAAAAGTCTAATGAAATAAGAATAACAATGACTTCATTCTTGCTTAACTCATTCAACTTTACAAACATACCCAATGTTAACTTTACATTCCAAAGATAAAGTTTTTCTTTTCTTGTTTGATGCAGAAGAATTAGTTCTACTTCGTTTGGATGACATAGTAGAGTCTCTCAAGTCTCCGTAAATATAACAAACACAGAAATAAATAACACAAAATAAATTGTAGCTATGTGTGGATTCCGCGTGACACATCCGAACATGTAAGCTGAACAATAGTGTGGGGGGAATGAGTAATCAAGGGTTGCGTGGCGCTCAAACAAAAGATGAATCGACAAGATTTGAAAATCGCATAACTCCAGGTTCGCATAAGTCGGGGTATTACTGTACAAGGTTTCAATACACTGGGAATATAAATTGGTGAAGAATACAGTGTTAAAATTAAACAAATAATAAATAAATTTGATTTCTGTCCCAAGATAATTAAATCCTTATCTTGGCAATCAAATGTAGAAGTTTTAAATCTTGTATTCTTCTAACTTTAAGCTAAACTTTCTAAAAACCAAGTACTTTCAATCCATATATCTAAAAATCTGAATTAGATATACATTTGAAGAGCTTTATTATTTCTTATATATTATATTCTTACATCTTAAGTTTATATCTGCACAACATACAATAAAATCTGTAATAAACAACATTAAATTAATATTTGCAACAAAGATGTAATGGATGCAGACATATGTTTTAATTTGGGCATTACTTTTACATGTATGACATTATAACTCGATCAGCTTATAGAAAAGGAAGCCTAATTGAGACTCTTAATATATAGGTCACACTTAATCTTGAATAGAAAGAGAATAATAGAAAATATGGGTTATATCAGATTGCAGTTAAAATAATAAATTGCTAATTTTAATTATTTCAAGCTAGATTAAAACTGTAACAAGTAAATTTATTTAATATATTTTTGTTTAATTTACAAAAAGCTTAATCATTTGCATAAAAATTATCGTAATAAATGCAAAGAAGTAAATATAGATTGTTATTACAATAATAATGATTGGTATTTGTAATCTGCAAATAGGAAGACATTGACAGATCAGTAGAAACAATGTTAATCGAAGGGTTTGGATATAAAAGATTTTTAATTTTGTTTTAAATAAAAGCGATACAGGTGCCCTTTAGACTTCCGTTCCATCCTCTTTCCTATCCTTCTTTATATGAGGGCAGACTGAAAAGTAATGCACACATGCTCGTAGAACATGAACAAAAACAAATAGCAAGATTGGGCAAAAAGTACATTAAAGTACAATTCTTAAGCTTCAAAATCATATATTTATTTTTCAACATAGCCTTAATGATGACTAACACATTTCTCCCAACGAGTAACAAGTTTTTTCATTCCGTCACTGGAAAATCGTTCCGACTTTTCTTGAATCCAGGACTTGACAGCTGCCTTCACCTCATCGTCTGAGGTGTAATGATTACCCTTGAGGTCTCTCTTAAGTAGAGGAAACAAATAAAAATCACAAGGTGCAAGATCAGGAGAATAAGGAGGATGTGGAATCGGTTCAAACTTCAGGTTTCGCAGAGCCTCTCCAGTTGCGCGCGAGGTGTGTGGACGAGTGTTGTCATGTTGCAAGATTATTGGTGCCAGGCTGCCTCTAACATGTCAAACTCAATGTCAGAGGTGTTTTAGAGTCTGTATGTACTGAGAAGAATTAAACGTTGCAACAAGGTGGAACGGTAATTGTCTGTGGCAGTGATCGGACTTTCGCTGCATGTTTCATCAACAATTATGGCTTTTCCAGGCTTGAAACCACGAAATTTTATTATCCATCAATTTACAATAGAGCTATCAACAGCATCGTCACCATAAACAGCCTTTAAACGTAATTTTTTCAGCAGTTAAAAATTCGATAACAGCACGCTGTTTAACTCGCTTTGACTTAGCACCAGAACGCTTCTCAAAATATATTGAATGAACACAACTACCTCAAACTGCACATGCACATAGAGGGGGAATGTTACTTCCATATGCTACCTGGCATGCTTCTGAAAATCATTTCTTTTGTGCTCTACAAGCATGTGTGCATTACTTTTCAGCCCGCCCTCGTAATTTCACCTTCAGCCTTTTTCTCTGAATCATCTTTCTTCTCCATTTTCACCCCAGGCGATACCTTTGAGTAGCCCTGGTTTCATCCCCTATCTGCTAAAAGTAAAAGTATAAAAGATGACAAATGCCATAATGAAAGTTAACAGAAAATAAAAAATTAGATATCTTAAGAAATTCTCTGCTTTTTTACTATAATCAGAGTAAAGTCCATATAACATTTGAATTGAAATAAATTGCTATTTAGCTATTACCATGCATTATAACATACTAATGGACATCGTATTTGCTATCTTACACCCAAATCCTTCAATTGTAATGTTCGAAGAGGTAAAAAATTTTTAAAAATTCAAACCTTTTCTCACAGTAAAAACTTAATATAAAACTCTTGCACTCTCAAACTCTATGCCAATTGTCTTTTAAGTTTAGAAATTAAGAAAAATCACTCTCATTTTGTTTTTTCAAGATTTTTATCTTGCTTTTATTTCCATTCAGATAAAATGTATAAAATAAAGACAAAAGTTATAATTTTCTGTATATGAGAAGCAGTGGCGTGCCATCATTGAAAGTGGTGGATGCACCACTTCCCTTGTATTTTCTAAAAAATAAATACACATTAATTTTAATTATATGAAAATAATCGCACAATATTTTATTATAACCACATTATGTATCTTATTACAAATTTCTATACTACACGTGAAAAAAAGATAAGATTGCTGTTGTATATTTGAATATTAGTGGCAGAGTGGAAGTGCTGTATTGTCAGCATCAAAAAAGCCAGATTTGCGCATGCACTTTACAGAGCACCAACCTCATCCGGTTTAGCTGGTGGAAGCCTAGGACCTTGGGTGGATGCTACACGTATAACACATCCAATTCTATCCAGGACGTCAAATCCCTT
>NW_019384798.1:13026-23772 GCF_000671375.1 Centruroides sculpturatus | reverse complement strand
GCAAATATTATTTATTTTAAAAAAAAAAAAAAAAAAAAAAAATTTAAAAATCGTTCTGAATTGATTAACGAGGATTAGGTACTGATTCTATCTCTCAGCCACTTGTACTCGCTTTTCACCGCACCCCTCCCCTGTGACACGCGTCGTCACTGTCGTCAGTCCGTCGGAAGCTCTCGTCGTCGGATGTTTCTATTATCTAATTTGTTGTGAAAAACACTACTTATATATGAATAAATAGATTAGTTTTTTTTTTATCAAAAAACTTTATTTATGCGAGTACTATTTATTGTTGGCAAGAAAAAATTTTGTGCCTCTTTAAAAACTTTGAAATTTTGTAAATTGTAATTTTGGCTCTTCCGACTCAAAAGGTTGCCAACCCCTGGACTAAGTGCATTGTTTTAAGATTTAAAAAGTAAATAATATTTTATATTTTTATGTACGTTTCTTTACAAAGCTATATTTAATTATAATTTTCTTTAAAAGTATATTCATACAATTGAAGAATATTTTGTACCAGGTATGTACTGTACAGTACTGGTACATCCACCACACATTTTATTTCACCGAGTAAGTTTTTATTATTTTATTTTTAATTGTAGTCCTTATACCACGGCTAGTGATTCAGAATGTAATTGTGATATTAAAAATGCATTTAGAGAAGTCTACGGTTTTTACTGGCTTATTGAATAAACAATACGAATGGATCCTAGGCCATCACTGACGCGCAACTGACTGATTGCCCCTGGATGTCAGCTTCTTACAGAAACACAGCTTCCCTATCATCAAATGTCACGGCACGCCACTGATGAGAAGCATCAATGATTAGTCAAACTTTTTGCTAACTTATATAATAACTTTGAAAAAAACAAAAACAGATATGATCAGGGATTATGAAAATTATATTCACCAGAATAATTATTTTTTAAACTGCATACTTGTTAAGGAAGTTTCTTAATATCAATTCCAATTGACTTCCTCAAAGCAAAAGTTTTTAAGTAAACTCAAAACTTTGAGGTTGTAAGCTCAATATCAAAAGTCAAGAACAGAAATCTAGTATCTTATCTCTTTTTTCTCTTGTTAATTCTTGAAGGTCACATAGCATGAAAGTATTAAAATTTTCTAAGAACTGTTTGCTCTGAAGAAAGCAGTTTGAATAGTATTTACATTTGAGGAGCTTCCTTAATAGGTATGTTGTTAAATAATCCAGGTGAACATGAAGGTTGTCATAACTCATCTTTCCTGGTTTGTTAAAAGCTTATCTAAACAAGAGGTAGGGTTGTTTCTAATCACTGATGCTTCTCATATTCAAAATCTAATTTTCATCTCTATTAAAATATTTTAATATTTTATCTTAACTTAAATAAAAACAGACAAATTTTTGAAAATTACACACAAAAAAATGAAAATCTTATTCATATAATTTCTACTTTAAATGTAGAAAGATGTTATATTGGCTGATCCAGACCATTTAGCCCAGTTATCAGAAGTCCAAAATTTAGTACAGTATTTTATATAAAAAGCATACAGAAGGGACTGAAAATTACTTTATTTACAATCAATCCAGATTCAATTTTATCTTTTTCACATCCGTGTAGTGGTTCAAGCATCCTCAAAAGAAAATACAGTTTTGGCAGTTTAAATGAATGGAGGATATTGCAGTTAGGCAAAATTGCAGTTGCAAATGAGGAATTTGGACCCTAAAATTTTCTCATATCTTGTGAAGGATTACACATAGACTAACAATTCCTCTGACTTTATTACTCATATGGGCACAATCTACAGCTCTGGTAAGGTCCCAACAGCCTCATTTAGAGCTACATTTGTACCAACAATTGACAGATTTTCTTGTTTTCTACCAAACTAAAATTTAAATTCATACAATACTTAAATCTTAACACTTAATGTTTAATTCCACTTGTTTGAACTAAAAACATATTTAATATTGATAACAGCAACAAACATATCATATCAATAAACACCATTAACTGCACACATATCAAAGCTTGTTGATAAACAGATAATCACTTAATACATTTATTTAAATTTGAAAATAATATAATTATTTGTTTTCTTTTCACTCAATTATACTAATTTAATGACATTTAAATATTAAAAAACAAAAGAAAACAGTAAATGTATTCATTTTTAGAAGCACGTTTTGATTTTCTTTCTAAAAATAAATCATTTTCCGCCAAACTGCACGTGCAATTTCATCACAACTGCATCACGTGATCATGTGGAAGCGGGGGAAGTGAATTATTAGCGAAATTCTTCGTAAAAAAACAATGAAAAATATTATTATTTTTTCGTCAGAACTTACCTGTCTGTGTTGAGCCATTGTCGTTTACTGTTGCTGGTAATTCATAACAGCTCTCGACTTTCTTCTTGCTATTTTAAATGGCATACATTATCTTAATTCGGCGAACTTAATACAGCAGAATTGAGTTTAATGTTTAAGGCATACGCCCCATTTACCGGAAATACGAGATTAATAAACAATGGAGAAGATTGTTAAAAGGACACAACTCAAGGCTAAACGCGTCATAGATATCGGAAGTACACTATCCCACTACTTCCGTTTTCTATATTCAGCTACTCGCTTTCGACATCTGGTGGCTAATATATAAACTTCTTATTCAATAATTTTTAATATTGTAAATTGTGAGGAACAATAATTACGATTAAAATATATGTTATAAAATAATACATTGTATACTGAATTATTAAAATCATTTTATTGTAAAAAACTTTGATAAATTTAATTCGATATCCGGTACAGTGCCATCTGGAAGTAAATGTGTAAACTATAATCTTATACTATTTTTCTGTTTTTAATAATATGTATTAATAGTCTTTCTAACATTATTAAAATTCATTCTGGTTATTTTATATTGATAAATCTCTAATAGAATATACTTTATAATAAGTTTGCCTGTTTAACGTGTATTGAGATTTTCGCGGGAGGATCCGGATTCGATTCTCTCGGAAATGACTCAGTTTTTCTCCATATCAAGAATGAAAAGACGTTTGTAAGCTGCAAAGTGCATACAATAGTTTCAGCAGCATAAATTAAACAAATTATTATATCTTATAATTGTAAGCAAACTGATCAAAATATTAATGATGATTAAATTATAAATAATTCTTTGCAATACAAATATTTTTTGTCATTTCTAAATATAAATTTGAGCTTTACTAAAATATAACTTTTACTATCATAATCAAATCTATAAATCATTCTTAATATTTACTTGTGCATTATTTAAAATTTAAACTGCTAATAAGTTATTATTAGAGATATCACTATACATACATCACAAATACTGTATATCAATAAATTTTCATTGTTTCTAATTTAAAATGGAATTTTTGTTCAAATTACTTAAAACAGAAACATCAAAATAAAAAAAAGCAATGATATATTTATCAAGACTTAGTTTTAAAATAATTTACTATTCATCAGAGATCAGTAATATATTATTGATTTTATATCAAACAAAATTTGTCAAAATTTTCATTGTCATAGGCAAGAAAACACATTATCCAACTTCTAAATGTTTATATGGCTATCAGATAAAAATTCCAATTCTTTGGCCTGTATTTTTTGTGGCAATATAGTTTATTTCTTGACTTGAAATAAGAAATACTGTTTGTTTTTATTTTAGAAAACATATTTTATAAAATGAAATTAGTAAATAAAAAAAAGTTTATAAAATATTCTCCTATTCACACTCAGAATCTTTAACGTTACAAAATCAACACTTCTTATTACTGAGAAAGTTCATTTATTCTGCTGAACAAACGTTTTCAACCCATTCTATGGGCCATCCTCAGGCTAAAGACGTTCGAATCCATAGGGTTTCGAACAACAAGTTCAAATTTAAATAAATTATATTAGAACATACGTAAAAAATTGAAATTGAATTAAGTAAACAAATATAACGAAATTAATACAATAAAAGAAATGACCTAAATAAAATAAAATACAAAAATACGATAATTAAACATGTACACAATGTAAAAAATCTATAGTATCTCAGGCTTTCTATTGCACCTATTGAATGTATCATCCTACGAGTTCTTTCTGATTATATATTTCCACGCCGAAGGTAAAATGGTTGCATTTTTATAGTTTAAACATTTTTCTATCAAGCTGGATCTGTAGCTACATCTCACATTTTTCTGTTGTTGACGCAAGGGTTAGTGAGTGTACGGGTGCAATGATTGTGGCCTCTTCCCATTTAACCACGGAGCAATCAGTCTGCGCTATCTTTGATAATGCTGTTGTATATCGACTCCTTGCTACGTCGTACTTATGCTCTCTAACTCTTTTGTTCAGGTTTCTATTCGTGACTCCTATATATTCCTTGTCTATCTCCAAATGGTCGTTCTTGTATGGTATTGCGTACGCTCTTGATTGTTCGTTCTCTTTAATCTTATTTTTGTCATTTCTAAGTAACGTATATATGGCGGGAGCTCTTTTGTATATAATGGTAGTGTTTTTGTAGTTGGTGATTTCTTTCATAACAAAGGATAGATGTTTATTATAAGTGAACTTCGTGACATTGCTGTTTCCATCAGGTTTTTTCTTTCTCTTTTTAGGATTGTTGTACGCGGCAATTTGGAGCAAGAACTGTAGAACGCATAATTGCCGCGTACAAAAATCCTACACTGGTGCTTTCAACTCGGCAAATCACCCATGGTTGGCCTCAGGGGTCTGTCTTTGGCCCCATCCTTTTGAATCTTATTTTTAATGATTTCTTAAATACAAACCTAGGTGGTGAATGGGCTGTAGCGTACGCCGATGACGCTATGATTGTAGTATGTGATCGATCCAAAGCAGAAATAGAAAAAAAGGCAACCAACATCCTAGCTAAGGTGGTGGAGTGGGGTACAAACAGCAAGTTGGATTTTAACCTCAAAAAAGACTAAAGGTATTATCCTTACAAAACCAAGGGCTCCACACCTATACAGAAGGACACCTACGATCCATATGGGAAACACTAGTGTACAAATTGTACCTTCACTAAAATACTTGGGCTTGATTCTATATCACAAGCTCAGCTGGATACCTCACATACAGTACATCTGTGATAGAACAAACCTACTTTTTAATATCATGTCAAGAGTAGCAAAAAGTAAATGGGGGCTTTGCTCAAAAATAATGAGCATAATATATGATTCGGTATTTATACCAATGATTAGTTACGCTGCTCCAGTCTGGTCTGACTGCCTCGGAATGGTGCATATTGATAAAAAACTACAAAGTGCACAACGAAGAGTACTTATTCGTATCTACAGCCCCCACAAAAGCGTTACGACTTTTGGCTGAAAACTGCCCATCCAGCTTACCATCAGCTTAATCACACAAAGGTGGCTCATCCGAGACAATCAAATCAACTCGATCAATGATAATCTTATGATAACATTGAACGCAATAAAAAAGGGTGTCCCCAGCATTAACCCAGCTTACTGGCCTGACATCGCTGATCAACCCTGGCCCATACAGCGTCTCACCATATTTACAGATGGCTCAAAGAACAATACGGCTGTTGGATGTGCCTTTGTAGTATATGCTAATAATGAGGAAACATTCACATATACAGCAAAACTTGGGGAAACCTGTTCCGTTTTTCAAGCAGAACTCTGGGCCATTCTTTCGGCCATTAGATGGTGCGACTCCATATATAATAGAACAGAAATAACTATCTTTACAGACTCCTACTCGTCTATGCAAGCCATTCACAACCTGCAGTGGCGTTCACTTATAGTCCACGATATCTTGCTGGAATTGGCCAAAGATATCAACAGGTATGCCATCGTTTATGTCAGGGGTCATGCTGGTGTTTCTGGCAACGAGCGGGCTGACCAACTTGCCCGCATGGCTTCTGAACTAGAAAGTGAACCAAGCTATAATGCCACTCCCCAATGCTACATCTTAAGACAAACGAAAGAAAATGCCTTTGCTATTTGGCAAAGACAATGGGAGGAGCATAGTGAATGTCTTACAAAGGAGTTTTTCCCCAAGGTTTCAGATTCTACTCTTCCAATCATTGACCAAAAATTGGTCCAATTCTATACTGGACATGAAAAGTTTAACCAATATCTTCACAGGTTTGGAAAATCAGAAAACTCACTGTGCGAACTTTGTAACGAAACAGATGGAGTAAAACACTATCTGTTTAAATACCCTATGTTGGACGATAAGCGTTTTACCATCACCACTCTACTTCCGCGAGAAGAAAATTGGCCTTGCAGTCTTGACATATTTGTCAAAGACAAAAACTGTTTTGTAGCATTTAAAGAACTAGTATATACCAGTCGACCCCCCTATAAGATCATAGATACGTTCCATTCTTTAGGAATCCGATTTCTTACGAGTCCTTCCAATCACAGTCCGACACGTGTCAAGTTTACGGACTACAGCTGATTGAAAGGTTTTCTTCCATAAAATTAATCGATTCTAGACTAATCCGACTCAACATTTCCAAAATACGTATATTTTTTTTGGAAATAATCCGTATAAACTACGCTATAAACAAAAAAATTGTAGGATTACTTACCGAGTGTGCACCATTCGACATCGCCATTGCTAAAGCTTATTTTCGTCGCGGAGCAGCTCAGCAAACAGCAGCCGATTTCTAATAACTTATTTTTCTGCGAAAACTTCGTTGAACTTTGGAAACATCATTAATAAAAATAATTTTAATCGCCGTTGAATAAGAAATGTTTCTTTCACAAGAAATGTATAAAATTACAGTACTGTATTAGACTTACGGTACCTAATTTACATACTGTACAGACGATAATAAACTCAACTTACTAGCCTAAAATCTCCGTAGCGTGTTGCCAGGCGGCAGAAAGCATATATATAATTATAATAAAGTTACAATAAATTATATATATAATTATATTAAAGTTACAATAAATTAAGTTAATATATAATTATATATACAGTACCTAATTTATATATAATTATATGTACAGTACCTAATTTATATATAATACTGTCCAGACGATAGAAATCTCTCCGTAGCGTGGCGCTAGACAGCAGGAAATAGTTCGGCTGCCTGATGACGTTTTGCGTAATTATAGAAGTTTTTTACCTTTTTATACAGATACCGTCGCAATTTTTTTGCAGTTTTATAGGAATCGTAATTATAGGAACCGTAATTATAGGGAGGTCTAATGTACTTATTTCAACAGAACTACCGTTAATTAGGTCAATTAGTCTCAATGGACTGATGTTTTCTTGAATGTGTTTATCATTGATATAATATTTTGTATTATAATATCCTATGCTCATTTGTTAATAATACCCGATGTATGTTACCATGTATTTATGTAATCAACTCCTATGCAAATTATTTTATGTAAGTATTTGGCTACTCTGTGGTCAATAATTTGCCAAATACATTAACTGAACTCTAAAATATATAGCTGTAATCTAACATATTATTGTTATGTAACATGTTTTACATGTATTATGCTTGTAAACATTCTGCTCTCACCTCGGTGGTGCTCTGCGGAGCCGAGGCCGTCTTCGGAATTAAAGATTTATAAAAAGTGGAAAAAAAAAGAGAATTTACATATTTTTACCTTCATAATGGCTTATCTTAAGGTAGGTTTCTTCTTTCACGGCATCTTATACTATGAACAGTGTAACACATTTGTAAATTTTCTAAAAATTAATAGAGAGGTTGAGGCGCACGTATTTAGCCCAAAACTGTACGGCGAACGGTTGAGCGCCGCCATCTGGCAGTTCTGGACCGTCAATAATGGCGTTCGCTACGTGTAGCAAGGTGAGTACACGATCGGCTTAAACGTTTTCATTTTTTTGTGTTTGGGGTTAAAATTATGATTTATTTTATTAAAATAACGATTATTTAAGCATTTATGAATAACATTGTAAAGAAACAGACGATTTTAATCCAAAAATTATTTAATATTTTTAATATGCAGGTAACCCCCGTATAACACGGCACTTCTATAGCACAGATTCGCTCTAACACGGTTCGAGAATTGGTACCATCCCCCGTATAACACGGTACTTTTATAGCACGGATTCGCTCTAACACGGTTCGAGAATTGGTACCATCCCCCGTATAACACGGTACTTTTATAGCACGGATTCACTCTGACACGGTTCGAGAATTGGGTAAAACCCTCGTACAACAGGAAATGTAATAAATTTTTACATACTTAACTAATAATAGTTCACGAAAATTATTATTTTCGTGAACTATTAGTACTTAAGTATGTAAATTTTCTCTTCTCGCCTTCTGTCGATACACGTGGTCCTTCTCGAAACTTGTTTCAATGTTGCCAGATCGCGACGCTTCTGCTTCTGATGTTGCCGAATGTTTTTCCCTTATTCCATACTTGCTTTATTCTTCATAAGTGCTTAGCACCATATAAGGAAATTTATAAAGACCTTTTAACTAGAAGCAAGCAATCTAAAATTACATACATTTTGCAAAAGGTAAAGCATGGATCTGAAGATAATGCAGAAAAATGCTCAGAGGATAAGGATAACTTGCCAAAAAGAAAACGCTCTCGGTTAATTAATAGTGTTTTTAGTGATGACGAAGAAAACATTGTTTAATTTATATTAATATGTATCACTTAAAAAATTTTTAATGAAGATATTTATCTTAATTATGAAAATATACTAGCATGTTTTTTAATTTTTGGAACCTAAACCTCCTTTTCGTATTAGTTCTTTGTTTCGTATAACACGGATTCGCATAACACGGCAATTTTTTGGAACGTAACTACAGTGTTATACGGGGTTTACCTGTGATGTGAAGTGACCACGGAAACTCAAAGGCTGTGTTCACTTTTTCTTGTTTTTTTATTTTCGCACATTAAACATTTAATTAAAATTATATTAGTAGTCTACTGATGAGGTATTAGTATTGTTGGATCAGTTTGATAGAGATGAAGAAGGCATTTTATTACATCGCTAAAGATCTGCCTGTGACAAAAGCGAGAATAAATTTAAATAAAATGGCTGATTCTGATTGCTTATTTTCTTTTCGGTAAGTGATATATTTATAAATTAAAGTAAATACTTAAAAAAAAAGGAATAATACTTATAAAATTTTTAATATTAACATATTTTTAAGAGACGATTTGTTTCATCTGCATTCTGCTTTACGCCTTCCATCTGTAATCATTTGTGAAAATGGATCACGTTCACTTGGAATTGATGCATTTTGTTTTTTTTATGAAGATTAGTTTATCCTAATAGACTTGATGATACTTCTGTTTTGTTGGGGAGATCAAAAATGAACTTTCACGATTTGTGCATGAAACAGTAAATATCATATACAATAGCCATTCCAAATTGTTATTGAATATCAACGAGATAAAACTAACAAGAGAAAAATTAAATTTATTTAGCCAAGTAATAACAGCAAAAGGTGCTCCTTTGACAAATTGTTGGGGGTTCGTAGATGGAAAGGCAGGTCCTATTTGTGGACCAAAAACACATCATAGGGTGGTATTCAATTGCCTTAAACGTATGAATTGTTTGAAATTTCAATCAGTGGTTACACCCGATGATATGATTGCTAATTTTTTTGGACCAATAGAAGGAATACGTCGTGACAGTGGAATGTTAAAAGAATTAATTTGTTAGCGCAGTGCTTTTCAACCTGTGGTTCGCGACCCCCAGCGGGATCGCAAAGCCTTACATGGGGGGTCGCGGGTAAAAGAAAAAGACAAGTGTTTGTAGGTCCTACACTATAATGAAAAAAAAAAACTACAATTTCAGTGAGAAGGCTATACCTGTTTATTTTACAATATAATTGGTTTTTCGATCGATATTTAGGTCTCAACAGAAAGAAAATTAAATACGTAGTTTTTAAAATTACTGATAGTTTAATATGGCCCTGGGGGATCGCCAGAAGTTTTTAACTTGCAAAGCGGTCGCGTATTCAAGAAGGTTGAAAAACACTGTGTTAGAGCATTTGGCTGCGATTCCTTGTTCTGAAAACGGGGCCGAATTTGTTTTATATGGAATTCTGGTTATCCTTTGCGTCAACACCTCATTACACCATTCCGAGGTGCTAGATTAACACCCGAGCAACAAGTATTTAATTCCAGGATGAGTTCAGTAAGTGTGTGTGGAATGGGTATTTGGGAAAATAATTCAGATATTTGCTTTTCTAGATTTAAAAAAGAATTGAAATTGTATCTTCAACCTATTGATAAACTGTATATTGTTGGTGCACTACTTACAAACTGTCACACATGCTTATACGGTAGTGCAACACCAGATTATTTTAATTGTTTACCCCCCAAATTGGACAAATAGAATGTAATCAATAAATAAATAAAGAATTTTTTCAATTTTATATAAATTTTTATTCAAAGTTTTCAAAAGTATTTCTAATAACGCTTCTCTTTCTTTTCTCTCTAAATCAAATTTTTCTAAAAACACTCTTCTTTCCTCTCTATCTTGGTTCAGTCTTGCTTCTGAAAAGAAAACTATGATAAGCGATTTTATGAACACAGCTATAAAAATGTTATCGACACTTTACATCACTTGCTAAAAAATTGAATAATTAAAATTTTCTGAATTAAAATCGTCTGTTTCAGCACAATGCTATTCGTAAATGCTTAAATAATCGTTATCTTAATAAAATAGGTCATAATTTTAACCCCAAAGAAAAAAAAATGAAGAAGTTTAATCGATCCTGTACTCGCCATTCTACACGAAGCGAATGCCGTTATCGACCG
>NW_019384798.1:0-8474 GCF_000671375.1 Centruroides sculpturatus | reverse complement strand
GAAATTTTTCTCCGTTGCGTGTCGCTTCGCGTTGAATTTTCGTCGATGTTAAGACTAACAAAGACTATTGTATCGTTAAAAATTATTTTTTTATTTTGTGCAAACAAAATAAATATATTGAAAAATATAAAAACAATAAAAAATATACTTCAGATGTTAATTTAGTATCAAAAACTGAAATATTTGAGTAGCCCAAGATATAGTCAAAGATTGAAGCGCCACAGCACTGGCGAAAATTTAAATTTGCAGACTGTAATTCTTTCGGATGATTGACTTTCAGAAAATCGACGCTCTACTGTAGTGCTGCCAATCGGAACATTCCAATTTTCAACGCTGACTCAGCGCTGATCTCAACATTCGTTAAAATTCGTTCCTTTTTTCAACGTTGAGGTAGCGCTGTTGTCAGCGCTGACTCAACACACTCAGCACTCAACAGATATGTTGACTGCTACTTTCCAATGAATTGTGGGTAATTGGTAAGACATTTGAATGGAATCCATCTTGCTGAGAATGGAATTATGGGAACTAAGCACTTCGTACTCGAGTTGGAACGTCGTTGATGACGTCAAATTGTTGACTTCAACACTCAACACTCGCGTTGAAAATTGGAATGTCCCGAATAGCTGTAATACTACTATTCTGGTTTAATAAATATTTCTGCCACTTCGATCGTGCGTTGTCCAAAGTTTGACTGGAGCATAGGGAGAATCAGCTGTAAACATTCGAAATTATTTTAGTATATGAAATTTTCTCGTTTTTAACTCAAATATTTCTTTTGTCTTTTTGAAGGCTGCTTATAAATACTATTTTAACCTGATTTTGAACATTATTTATTCGTAAGTTTCGTTAATATTTATGTTCGTATTAACTGTCACTTTCATGATTTGTTTGTTCCTTACAGTTTGTGTTCATTTTAAAATATTTTTGGGAGTTTTTGTTAAGGGCAAGAAAACGTAATAAAAAAAATTATAGTTAAGCCTGTATATACGTTATTAATATGGGATGTCTTCGAGATTCCTGAGAACTCTCTGAATCAGAAAGAAAAGGGAATTATATACATTAAATTATGGAAATGCACTGTACATATACAATGAAATAAACTTTGGAATAATTAGTAATGATATAAATCTGTAATGCACCTGCACCATCCTAAGCTTTTAATGATTCAATAACGTCATTCGCTATTCCTGTTTAAATTTCGAAACTAAATCGACACACGAACTAGTCTGAATTAATTAGTTTTTAAAGATTTTAATTGGTTTGGTAAGCCGTTACAGAATTTATTCAAATTTGTTGGACCTCTGTTAAATTTGGATCTAGAATATCCGGTGATTCCGATCAACCTTGAATTATGTACTTATGTTTCAACTTCATGAATTATTGGGATCAACGAAGATAAATATACAAGTTTATTTATACAACAATGACTACGAAAGGTTCACGAAGAGTTCATGAAAATATTCATAAATAATATAATTTATATAAATATATTTAATTAGTTTCGCTTAGGGAGCGGCGCCATACTTACATTATGTGAATACTGTACTGTATATGTTTTAGTATTTTACTAATATTGTGGACATATTTAATGAGTAAATGCATATTTATTGTTATGTAAACTTGATTTTTATTATTGAAAAGTATAAATAAACACTTGAAACGTGTGTTGAATTGCTAACTGTAGGAATGGAAACCAAGTGATAATATAGAACCAAGTGTAGGAATGGAAACCAAGTGATATTATAGAACTCTTAAGTTCTATAATATACCAATGTAAAAGCATTAAACATATATTAATATTTACTACATTTTCATATAATTTTTAAATATTTTAAACATTATAAAAGTGTAACGTCACAATCTTATATATTTTAAATAAACATTATAGAATAATTACATATTTTAAAATTTAGATGGCGCTCATGTAGCTAGCTTACTTAATTAATATTTAAAATTTAAATACAGTACAATATTTATCAGAAAATTTTAAATGTATTTTATTAATTATTCTATACCTTTTTAAGACAATAATATATTGAGAATCAATTTACAAATTTAATAATTACCAATAATATTTTTATATTTAAAATCTGTTTTATGTATTTTTTATGAACAATTTATATATATATTTTTTAACTTTTAATATTTGATAATATTAAAAATGAAAAATTAAACACTGTTTCTTAAAATCTTTTAACTTTTATTAATAAATTTAACTATTATTTAATGCGACTGTACCGGTACATGTATCAATATATTTTATAAATACACTAATAACCTTTATACCTTAAATAATAATAAAAAAATAACAAATTCAATGGTCAGATATAATTTTATATTCTGTTTATAGTAAAATTTCAATTTTTTTATTTCCAACATTCCAAACTGAGCCGACGTATCTTTAAAAGGCCGCTATTATTATTTACAAAGCGCTAAATTTGTTATCCGCGTTATCGTCTTTAAGATATTTGTATTTATATAGACACTTGTTTATCATTCCTCAGAAGAGAGATAGGAGCGCATAAAATAAATAAATCTCCCGTCCTGCCGACGTTTGCGAGAAGCCTTCTCCTCGTATGACATACGACCGCCGTGCAACAGGATGGCATCAAAGAAACCGCAATGGCGACACCAGCACCGACTGGCGTACGTAATCCGAAACTGTCTTTTGAATCGCCGATCGACTGATTAATCCTGCAATTATCAAATTAAATAATAAAACAACAAAAACGACTTGTAGACAACTATAGTAATTAAAAACATCCCTCGCCGAATAGTATCAACGCCCGATATCGCTTGTAACTAATGCGTAAATTTTTTGAATCAAATGTGACGTCATCACGTCCGAATTAGTCTTCGATTTATTTCATAAACGTTTTTTATTACGCGAAAGTTTATTTTCGTTATTAATAAAAACCGGAGAAGAGTGAGTATGATTTATTTTATTTTTACAAAATGGCGCAGGAGGTCGTTTAGCGATTGGCCGTCTTTACGGTGGCACGTCCACGCCTCCTAATGGTCACACCGTCGACGGGTTGAATGGCGGATGGATGATGTGTTTGTTGTTATGATGTCGTATGTTGTCGTGGTTTCCCTAATGTGATGAACCGCTTCGGACGGAGATTGTTGATATGGGAAAAGTGCAGAGCAAGCATGGTACGTTCCTTTATTATTAATTTCGGCCCTTAAAATGTCCCACACTTTGTACACAAATCATAATTATCTCTTTTCATTCAGTTAAGTTACTCGTTAAACGTGATTTTTCGGGTTGGATAATTGTAAAATTCTTTTCCTTTTCTTTATATTATTTATTCTCTTTAAAGTAGTATTTCCGCTTCCGCTTCTTTTTTTACTTCATGTTTAATTTAGAAAGGTTTATTTTGGACAAAGTTAACTTCTGCTCGGGATATTTATTTATGAAACCAATTTAAAATCGCTTTAAAATGTTTATTTATTTCACAAATTGTTTAAAAGTTAGACAATATATTTACTGTTTACGGTGCTATAACCGCGCGACTTCACATTTTTAATTAATAATTACAATTATTCAGCTCTTTAAAACGATTTTATTCCATTGAAAATTGCTTTAAAAGGGTGTTCTAAAAGCACAGAAGCGCGTGGATTTTCTGTAATTTAATTGTTTCTGAAATACATTCTAAAGCGCCGAACCCGGAGAAATTCTGGTAGGTGTTACTTTTAATTTAAGTACAGCTTTTGTATGTAAAATTTAATTTAAAGTAACTTCTACAGGAATTTCTCCAGTTTTAACGATTTTTACTGTAAAAACCGCGCTTTATTTCGTAGTAAAATGGCTTATAAAACTTTTATTTACAACTTTGAAACTTTGAATTTAGTAGTAATTATATAATTAAGTTAAAATTAAATATTTTCTTCTGATAAGTAGAGTTAGTTCCGTTCTGTTCCATTAAAAAAATGTATATTTGATGCAGAATGGCGATGCTTATTTTGGAATCTGGTTTACTTACGCCAGTTATATCCTATAGAAAGTTTAATTGCGATTCTGATTGTTTAGAACAGCTGTTTTATGTCATTAGAAGTACTAAAGCAACCATTTTCTTCCGAAATTTTTGTAAATTTATTCAGAACAACGTTCATACTCGCCCCGATTTTGCTATCAGGCGGGCTTAGAAATTTCATTACAGGACGCCATTTGCCTGTATTAGTATAAGCGATAACTAAAATGTGATTCATAATATAATTTTTTTTTTTCTTTTGTATCTTTATAGGAGAATGCTTCGTAGTAAATGCTCACTTCAATCCCCTTTGCCAAGTCGATGAAGATAGCATCTATAATAAATCCATTCGAGATTCCTTCGCCTGTTCGGTAAATACGTTTTAATTTTGATCGATAGTTTTTAACTAATTATAATTATCTCGCTTTCCATTAAGTTAAAATTCGAGCAAAGTAATTACGGATATAAAAAAATGAAGAACGGCGGCACAGAAATGTATAATAATAATTTATATCGAAGCGTAGAGAGAAAGAGAGCGCGCGATCGGTGATTTTTATTTTAACGAAGGTCGTGCCACGTGACGTCACGGCCACCTGCACGAGCCTGTTGTTGTCCCTCGACGTCGGCGAAGATGAAAGGAGGCCGTGTATCACTAGCCACCATCTGGTCGAACCGAGAATCCGGTACGGCGCTCAATAATTTGCTTTTGTGGCTCGCCGCTTGTGGTAGACGATACCATTAAAAAAATAAATAATAATAAAAAAAGAGGCCTTAACTAAGGGGGGGCCCGACGTCGAATTGTCAAAGGGGGTGCCACGTTTTGAATTACCCAACAGACAGAACAAAAGTATATTTTCGAGCGCCGAAACGCAGAAGTTTATAAATAGGTCATTGTTCTTCCTGGCGTGACTTGAGTTCTTTTTTTTTTGCTTTTAAACTTCTTTTATTTTTAAGCTCTCTTCTGTGTGTATATATTTCTCCATAGTTAAGTGTGTGGGCCTGTGTTCGTGACGTCAAAAAAGAGGAATTACGATTAGAATCACGCGTGAATCTCCGACGTTCGCCATGCTCTAGATCTCTTAAAATGCCAAACACGAAAATATTTCGGGCGGATTTTTAAGTGCGGTAAAATTTAAAATGGAAGAGGTTGTTGGTAAGGGATGGCAACACTTGTAAATCATTCGGACGTCCTTTCTTCTCTGGTGGCACGCGCAACTTGTTTCTTTCGTAACAAATATATATATATATATTTTTAAATTTGTGCGCCTTCTTTGAGTAAAACATCCTCTTAATTCAAAAGAAGAGTAAGATAAATTTAATACTTCGAGAAAATTTAAATTTGGAAAAGAAAAAAGGGCGCGTAAATCGTTCACGTGTCAAAACCCTGTATTGCCTTCATTCATATCTATTTTCCAGATCGTTAGAAATCGAATTAGTAGGGATTATGATCGTTTCTTTGATGGGTTTTTAAGGGAAAAATCGGGGTTTAAAACCGCTTCCGAATTTATATAAAGTACGTGACGAAGTTTAAAAGCTTTATTTTCGTCCATTCCGATTGACGTCACAATGATTCTCGGAAGATAACAACCACTCCCGTGTGTGTTTGTGGATGATATCCTCCACCCCATCAAAAGCGGGCGATGAAAAAGCACGTGCCGTTTGCCACGAACGCACTTTATCCTCTCTGGTCGCTCGAGAAAAAAATGAAAATAAAATGAAATGAAATAAAAACATGTTGAGACGAAGGACAGTTTCTTCGGCTATAATCTTATTTCTACTAAGGAACCATTTTGAAATTCCTTTTGCATTATTGTTACGTCGACGATAATTCGGGTTTTTAAATGCTATGATGAATTTAATATTTAAAAAAAAATGCTGGTTGGTGTCGCTGCGCACTACTACCGTTTTATTTATTCGGAAAAGGGAAAAAAGGGAAATTTATTTCTGTTGTTTAACTTGGAAACGGGATATTTCCTTTGATTATATTGTAAAATTTGAAATATCTTGCCTAATTTTATAATTGATAAATTTTTTTAAAATTAAATTGTCAAGTCTTTCCGCTTAAATTAAAAAATTGATAAAACAATGAGGGAAGTTTAACGGCGACTGCTTGCTGAGGGTAAATTTCCCGATTTTCCCTTAAGTCTGGCTTTAAAAAAAGAATTAAAGAAAAACGTTCGCAGATTTTAAGAGGCGCCGTTTCAAAATGCGATTACACTTTGAGGAAGTCTATATATAAACTGGAGTCAGTGACGTCATTACTAAGCGTGGGACGTGGAAATCCGTAAACAACAGTATACTGTGGCGGCACAGATCAAAAGGTATAACGAACGCCGTTGGTCTTTCTATTATGAGATAGAAGCGGCACATACAGACCGACCGACCGACCGACCGACCGACAATCACAAATCGCGATTGGCATCAACACTGGTGGGAACAATACCGGGTATTGTTGGCCAGTACAGCAACGATCGCCATCGATCCGTCCTGATAGTTACTTAAGAGTTAATAATCCTCCAGGGTGCGTAACGTATACATATTTTAAGAGTAAATTCATTTAAATTTGTTAATAGAAGGCCAGGTGGTTGTCGGTTTTGTCTTTGAACTTGGCTTTTTACTCTCTCTCGGCAATTACAGACACGCCTGCCTCGTTAATTAGAGTAGAAAGGGAAGAAAGAATAAAAAAAAAAAGAAGTGAGGAGGGCCGATATTTAACTAAGGTCTTTCTCTCTCTCCTTATCCCACGCCGAATAATATATAGCCATGAATATTTATATAAATATAAAATCCGGTATCGTAGGAAAAGTGCCGAAGAAGCCATGCAAAACTCTGGGGTGACATCTTAGTCACGTGCCGACACTGATAAGTAGCACGAGTTGAAGGGAATGTATTGCTGGTGACTGACTTCCTTACCGTCCCTCCCTTTACCAGGCAGAATGGGAGAAGGCCGAACATCAAAAGCTGCCGGTTAGTAGTTAGGCTGTCCCCCTGATTCCCCTCTTGCGGGGCCGGTCTCCTTGGAAAGTTGCCAACTTTCCGCATACATGGGACTCTATATACGGCCGGTCACTCCACCCCGGCTTTTCTCTGCACGCGTATTGTAAACACGAGTCCGTGTGCAGATTTATTTATTTATCATTTTTATTCTTCTCGGAGGGAAAAGGAGGAGTTTCTCGTCTCGTCTACGTGCGACGCCCATCCGCCGAGATTGGCGCGTAACGCAGGGCTTGTGAGTTCGATGCGCCACGGTATAAATTACAACCGTCGGATCATTTAAATTCGCTTTCGATAAGCGATACCGCTCGCGTCCCTACCTACTTTCCCTTTTTATCGGCGTTTTTTATTGGTCGATGGCCTTCCGGCGCAGGCGCCGCCAGTCGTTACTCCATCTAGTCACGTTCCCCAACCCTCGGGATGGAATGGAAACGCGCCCGTTGCCATGGCTACGGTTGGCAGAGGTTGATTCGCTTTCATTCATGTCTTCGGCGGCAAAGTGAATCTGGTCTATCTCAGTCATCATGAGAAGCAGCGGTCATGAGTCTACTTAATAAGTTGCCGAAATTTACTCTGCTGCGCCTTTCCAACGCATTAGGTAAAGCGGGAAGAACTCTATCGGAATGCCCGCTGGTGAGTGACGCATTATTTTTAATTACTATTATTATTATTTTTTCTTTTATTGCATCTGGCAACACAATTGTTTTAATGTGTTTTAACAGGCTAGTGCCCGTCCAGATTTTTAAAAAAATAAAATAATATTTTTAAGATGTATTTTTAAAGGGGCGAATTTCTCTACACGGGGAACGAAATGCCTTGTTTTTATACCTTATTTTTGTACACGAAGCGAAGAATGATCGAGTGCAGGATCGTTTTGGATGTTTTCTTCTGGTTTCCTTGATAGCTATGGTGATCGGCCGTTTCGACTCGTGATTCATTTTCCCTCAGACGCAGGAGGATGACGAATCTGCGCGTGACTCATGCTCTGTCAGGCATATGTCCTTTTCCTATGATCGAATTTATATCGAACACTGATTGCCGAAAAGGAGTTTCCGTTATATTCTCCACTTTTCGATGGCAAGAAGGAGGGGTAAAAAAATATATATATAGGTATATTAACGTTATAAATCGTTGCAGTTACATTATTTTTATCGAAATAAATGTAATAGAAAAATCTGGGAGACAACATTCTCTCCCCCTTCTTCTCTTTCTCTCTTTCCCTCTGTTATTTACGACCTAAATCATTTTTATGACGAAAAATTTATCATCGTGCTTGATATCTGGACAGTTTTTAAGGGAAAAAATAGTAGAACGTCGTCCATTATTGGATACACATCGGGGATTTCGGAAGACGGAAATGTGCCTCTTATACGTGCCATTGATTAAATAATTTCCGAAACAATTACGTTAGTTCATAAATCGATTCCCTTTTTACGTAATAATCAAAAATATATCTAAATTCCCTAAATCTTCATTACCTTAATTGCATATTTCTATTCGTTTAGC
>NW_019384797.1:466933-502127 GCF_000671375.1 Centruroides sculpturatus | reverse complement strand
TTCGGAAAGCTAAATGCTTGTAATGAAAGTCACTTAGCGAGATCGGGCGAAAGCCTGGGGCCGTTCAGGCTATCAAGCTGTCTCGAATCAGTGAAATCATAACTGTGACTTATATCAACGTCCTTTCTGTCTCTTTTCTCTGTTATCACCAGGCTGAGTCACATAATTGTAAAATGGGAACTCAACGACGGAAAAGTGACGAATTGAAAGTGCGTAATCGTGAGTGCGTATTGTGATGTATGCACAGGCATACATGGATTAGAGTGATAGAGAAAAGAGAAAGGGAAGAGCAAAGACGAGCGCTTAAAAAGAGGGATAGGCAGGGTCAGACCCTCAGATGTGCGAGGATTCTCCAACAATAGACGCATGCGTGTGCTGATCTTTGTAATTATAAATTGTGAATACATGTGACTAATATTATTTTCTTTTTTATTTTGTGCATGTTACAAGTTATAAATAAATATAAACAAACAACACTAACTCTATAACATTAACTCTAAATACCAAAATGATTAATTTACTGTGTTTTTGTTATTTATTACTCCTGTTTTTAGGTATTTGGTATTCAGCCGAATAGTGATTAAATATTCAGTATTCGGCCGAATACCGAATAGTAACCGAATATTCATTACATCACTAGTATTTATACATGCATGTAAGCAGTTGCACTTCCTATTTCCAAAAGAGCATTGTAATGGTAGTAGAGTGTATTTATATCACATAGCATATCTTTAACTATAAAAAAAAAAGTAAAGTTTTTGAATCTGTTATTATTTTTTTATTTGTGCATTTTAATTACATAAGACTATTATATCTGTAGTGTATAGATTTTGCAAGTATGTTGTATTAGTCATCCTTACATTACTCAGACCGAACAGACTGTTTAAACTTATTTGAAATTATTTAATTTAAAGTATAAGTATGTATTATTAAATTTAATAGAACATGTGTAATGAAAATTTAGAGTAAATTNAACAGACTGTTTAAACTTATTTGAAATTATTTAATTTAAAGTATAAGTATGTATTATTGAATTTAATAGAACATGTGTAATGAAAATTTAGAGTAAAATTGTAAAGATGATTAACTCTTCTGTATTTTGTAGCAAAAGTAATTTTTAGTTAACTTGTTTAAATATACAGTAGAGCATTGATTATCCAAATACCAATCAACAGAAACATTGATTAACCAAAAGCATTTCAGTCGGCAAATTCAAATTTCTGCTAGGGCTGTGGCATTGCAGCACTCTTCCCCTCCCTGCCAAACTGAACAATAGGCAGAGTTTAATGTATTACATTATTTTAGGTATGTATTTGTAAGATGTGTGATACAAATTATATTTAGTACAGTTTTGTGTTTAATATATTTTTTTGTAAATGATCAGTCATCCGAAAAATCAGTTATCTGAATAACCCCAGTCCTGAATTGTTTCGGATAATCGATGCTCTACTGCAGCAGTTCCCAACCTTTTTTCATTAGCATACCCCCATGGCATTTTCCAACTTCCCAACAAGCAATGCATGTGCAAATCTCGCTCTGCCTGTTTGTAGAGAGTGTCGCCATTTTGAATTTTATTTTGACTCGGTTCTCAGTCCCAAGTACCTACAAGTCGGGTTTTTTTATGCATGCATGATTTGGACACCTAATACTTTGTGCCAAATTGCAACTTTTGACATGTACTTCTTTATACCTCTAAGAGGGTAACACAGCAGGCAGTACGATTTTATAAACAAGACATAGTCTTATCAATAAAAATACTGAATAAATAATGAAAAAAATTACCACTTGTAGAGAAAATCTGGAGAAACTAGCTATGTCCTTTTCCTTGCTAATAATAAAAAATACTTTTTATAAACAAAAGAATACTTTTTCAAACAACACATGGGGATATTGTTGAGATAATAATAATAATGGTAACACACCCCACCATCAAAAGTCCATAGCATAATCACTAATCACACATAATGGTATCCCCACTACCATTGACTGACTTCACAACATTTATTGATCTGTTGCATTGCACAATCAGCAGCATAAGTTTTTATTTCTATTTTTGCATTCTAAAATGTATAATAAAGTTCTTGATTGTTGCAAGGAACATTTACCTAATTTTTAATACTATTAATTTGAGATACATAATATATTATTTTTTTTGTCATAATAACTAACTTTTTTCTGTACCCCTAAACAACCTATTGTGTACTCTGGGTTGGGAATCACTGCTCTACTGTATATAGATAGAGATAACCTAAAAGTAACTTCTACCACTTCTGCTTCTAGTGTATTCATAGTTCTTAACCATCTGCTTTTTTGCATGGACAATTAGGTTTTTGAGGATGCTACCCAAGTTTACAGCATTTATCTACTTATATGGAAATCCATATTTAAAAAATTCTGCAACATACAAATATTTCCTCTCTCTTACAACTGTTCTGTTTTGAATAATTTATTTTTATCATATATTAGAATGACATTGTTAATAAACATATACAAATCCACTAAACCTCTGTTTTTTATTGACCATCAATCTTCTTCAATAAAATATTGTCTAAATTTTTAATGATTCTTTTAAGCAAAGGAATAATGTTTATGAAAATGTGTGTAATGTATTTGCAATTGAATAAGAATTGGTGATCCGACTTGAGGTCACAACTATATAGCCTATTTGGGGATCCCTGTTCTACACTATACTGTATTAGCATAATGAGTATAAAATGATCAAAAATATATAACAGATGTAATAAAATAAGTTATCAAATATAAGATTATCATTTGTGTACACTTTCAATAGAGCAGGGATCTCCAACCTAGACTCATAGGCCAAATACAACCCTGAAGCATATTAATCCAATCCATATAGCTTGTTTTCACCAACTTGTTTTATCATCTACATTTGAAATTGTTCAAACATACAAACTTTCGAAAAGTCAACTAGAATTAATAGACATTGCCATAATGATTTTTATAAAAACCTATTTAAAGAAGAAAGTTTGTTAAATTTTTATAAATCTCTGCCACAAGAGAATTTTAAAAATCTTACAAAGGCGACACAAAGGATATTTTATATTTTTGCCACTACATACCTTTGTGAACAAACCTTTTGAAAATAAAATATATAAAATAAAAATACTAAACGTCGCCATCTGACAAATACCTAAAGGAGATTTTCATATTGCATGCAGAAAAAATTATCCCCAATTTCGATGACGTTCTTTCAAAAAAATAGTTGCAAAATACTATTATAGCATTTGCTACATTTCCAGTAATACCATAACATTCTACAACAAAACCCATTGACTTAAGATTTGATAATAATGATTTATTTTTCAACATAACTCCACAAAAAACAACAAATAAATTACACATCTTTATCTAAACACTGGAGAATACTAACAAAAACTCTTCCTAACCTGTTACTGGTGCGTTCTCCTTCTTCTATAAAATTGTAACCAACAAAAAATAGCTCTTTACTAATGTTTTCGAACTCCAACGACGGTTCTTCTTCAGGTATTTTTGAATCTCTGATGGAAATGCAGCTTGTAAAACATCAAATTCGAAAATATGTATGTTCGAATGCACACTTCTTGTTTACATCTTTGTTTGTCATGCACAGTCAATTCCGAATACACCAAAGTTGTTTGCCTTCACGTAAATCCACAAAGTAGGGCAGCAACTTTGCCCTGTTATAGATAAGGCCAGAGCGCCGACACACAAACTGGAGAAGTTTGCCCACAAGCTTATCATGCCCTACTTGAAAGATTATCCATACATGCTGAGTGACCCTGTGGACCTACTAGACACCCTCAGGTAGATCACCATACCACCTAAATTTCTCATAGTATTGGATTTCAAATCGCTTTTCCCATCAATCCTACTCCCACCTGCCTTTTACGCCATCAGAGATTTACTACTCTGCATCCTCAACAATAATACATTACACCAGAAAATTCTTTGAGATGGCAGATCTTTTGTGTTACAATTCTTTTTTCCAGTTCAAAGGTAATGCATAAATGCAAGGAAGAGGAGTCCCTATGTGTAGTCCGGTCTCTGGGGATTTGTGCGAGATGGTGATTAGACAACTTGTAGCTAAGATCCTCCCACACCACCTGCACAACATCATTTTATATAAGAGATATGGAGACGATATCATCATATTGTGGAAAGAAATACCAGACATCAAGGCTTTTGTCGACACAATGAATGATAACACACATGGATTAACCATAGAAATAGAACAAGTGCACCAGACAATGTACACTTCCTAGATATTGACATCAAGGTAGACGAGTCCATAATCCGCACTGCAGTGTACCGAAAGTTAGGAACAAAGGGCATATACATACTAGTAGGGTCATGTGATCCACCAAAATATAAGATTGCACCATTTAAAGCCCTAATTAAGAGAGCACACACGCACTCTTCTACTGAGCAAGCCCTACAGTCAGAGCTAAGGCTTACACATCAAATAGCTTGTGAGCAAGGATACAGCAAGCTCATATGCAAGTTAATACATGGATACCAAAACCCAGTTCAAGACCTANACCATTTAAAGCCCTAATTAAGAGAGCACACACGCACTCTTCTACTGAGCAAGCCCTACAGTCAGAGCTAAGGCTTACACATCAAATAGCTTGTGAGCAAGGATACAGCAAGCTCATATGCAAGTTAATACATGGATACCAAAACCCAGTTCAAGACCTACCACAAAGAGTGGAACAATAAGATATGGATAAGATCATTCCAGTCACTTATAATCCGTATATTAGAAGGCTATATGGCGAGATAGCTAAAAAGAACCACATACGTATCACCTACAAAAGATGTGCTTCAATATTTAACATCCTAACCATTGGAAAAGATCAACCAGATAAGGATAAGCTGTCAGGGGTCTACAGCATACCGATTATAGATCGCAGATGAGATAGAAACCTTGTGTATGTGGGCTCTACCAAATGATCCTTAGAGATTAGACTGAAAGAACACGCTGCAGATATTCAGAAGCAAAGAAACATGATAGCTCTGGCAATTTATGTGTCTGATCCAAATATAGCCACCAAATTTAAAAAAGCCAGAATTATCCATACCACACGCAACATACACCATATCAAGTGGCTAGAAACAGCCAGCTTATACTTAGCTAACTTTAGGAATAATCAATGCATCAATCATAAAGAAGAGATTACGCTATCAGTAGCATGGCAGGCGCTTATGAACAGTAATTTATGATAGCCGTATTGGAACTGACTGCGCATGACAAACAAAGATGTAAACGGGAAGCATGCATTCAAACATACATATTTTTGAATTTGATGTTTTATGAGCTGCATTTCCATCAGAGATTCAAAAATACCTGAAGAAGAACCGTCATTCAGTTTCAAAAACGTTAGTAAAGAGCTATTTTTTATTGTTTATGATTTTATAGAAGAAGGAGAACACACCAGTAACAGGTAAGGACAGGCATGGCCCATGTAATGGATTTATGTGGCCCGCGATTAATCTTTTAATATTAGCTACTCAAGTCAGAATAGATCGGTGAAAAATTCTAATGCCTAAAAAAAAAAAGGATCAACAACTCACTGTCTGGTTAGAGTTAATAAAACTTGATAATGTGAAAAATGTATCTGTAATCTCTATGTACAATTTAGTCTCTACCAGCTGACACCACAATGAGATCTCACATCACCTCAAAATTTTCAGCCTCTGGTTCGGCCCGTAAAAAAAGTTTTCTTTCCAATTTGGCCGGGGGCAAAATCTGTTGGCCACCCCAGGGTTAGGAAGAGTTTTTGTCAACGGATAAATTATGAAATTATTTGTATAGCAGCCTTAAAACTTTCCTAGAAAATTACTCTTTAAAAAGGAGAAAATATTTANAAGCCAGAATTATCCATACCACACGCAACATACACCATATCAAGTGGCTAGAAACAGCCAGCTTATACTTAGCTAACTTTAGGAATAATCAATGCATCAATCATAAAGAAGAGATTACGCTATCAGTAGCATGGCAGGCGCTTATGAACAGTAATTTATGATAGCCGTATTGGAACTGACTGCGCATGACAAACAAAGATGTAAACGGGAAGCATGCATTCAAACATACATATTTTTGAATTTGATGTTTTATGAGCTGCATTTCCATCAGAGATTCAAAAATACCTGAAGAAGAACCGTCATTCAGTTTCAAAAACGTTAGTAAAGAGCTATTTTTTATTGTTTATGATTTTATAGAAGAAGGAGAACACACCAGTAACAGGTAAGGACAGGCATGGCCCATGTAATGGATTTATGTGGCCCGCGATTAATCTTTTAATATTAGCTACTCAAGTCAGAATAGATCGGTGAAAAATTCTAATGCCTAAAAAAAAAAAGGATCAACAACTCACTGTCTGGTTAGAGTTAATAAAACTTGATAATGTGAAAAATGTATCTGTAATCTCTATGTACAATTTAGTCTCTACCAGCTGACACCACAATGAGATCTCACATCACCTCAAAATTTTCAGCCTCTGGTTCGGCCCGTAAAAAAAGTTTTCTTTCCAATTTGGCCGGGGGCAAAATCTGTTGGCCACCCCAGGGTTAGGAAGAGTTTTTGTCAACGGATAAATTATGAAATTATTTGTATAGCAGCCTTAAAACTTTCCTAGAAAATTACTCTTTAAAAAGGAGAAAATATTTAGAACAGGAAATATTAAATTTTATTATTGTTTTTCTCTAATGAATCCTATTCTTCATTTTAGTCTTGTATTATTTAATGAAGGTATTGCATATATTAATTTTTTTAATTAAAATTTTTAAATAAATACACAAATAGCATAATGTTTGACTTATAAGGGTTCTGTAACATAATTCTGTTACAGTTCTAATACAATACCTATGTAGGTTCATTTTATTCATTCTATACTTCGTTTCTCGTTTTAACTTGATGCTTTCATATTATAAAAGTACCAAAATTAATTGTATATTATTTAATGATAGAGTGGGGACAGAGCATTAACACCTTTTCATTATTTTAACAGACTATTGACACTAATGATTCATAAAAAAATTAAAAACAAAGTTCCAGGACTA
The DNA here is from genome assembly GCF_000671375.1 of Centruroides sculpturatus. Taxonomy (NCBI): domain Eukaryota; kingdom Metazoa; phylum Arthropoda; class Arachnida; order Scorpiones; family Buthidae; genus Centruroides; species Centruroides sculpturatus. Next base: position 495,059 of record NW_019384797.1, on the reverse strand, counting down.
ACTTGATGCCGATACCCTTTGTCTATGACCAATTGAACTTTGCATCTTAACAGTGCTGGTCCATTTTATAATTATTTTTATTTAATTTCACAAAACTACTAGCCCAGGAACACAAAAAGTTTCAGAAGCACTGCTCTAATACACATTAAATCTATTGTTTTAAATAAAACATTTTATTATTTCCAAATGAAAAAGTCTTATATATATTATTATGTTACTTTAATTCAAATTTTAAAATAAAACAATTTGTTACATAAAACACACACATTTGTAAATTTAGAGAACAAATCTATATTTATTTATTTAGGATTATAAGTATTTAATCTGAATTTTAAAGTAATTTATTTCTTGTTTTTTATGGAATTAATATTGAAAAATAAAACACCATTACTATATCTTAAGTCAGTGAGTTCTGTTATAGAATGCTATGGTATGACTGGAAACGTAACAAATACAATGTTTATCAAGCTGCAGTCTGTAGTCTCTTCAGAGCCCAAAAAATACACAGGAAATAAGTCAGAGATGTCACATGGATGAGGTGAGTGACATTTTGAGGTAGTCACACGACCTAGCGACTTCAAAGTGAGGTCATGTGACACGTTTTGTATGCATCTGCCATCCAATGTGATACTCCACAATGAAAATGAGCTAAAGAAATGGCACCCAAACAGTGCAGTGTCAATAAGTAGTCCTATCAGTTTTTGTTTATAGCATTTTTTATATGGGTTGGCACCAAATAATTCTTGTGTGTTTTGCAAATTAATATCATGTATTTCTCTTTTAAAAACAAAATTTAGAGAGAAAGCAATGCTATACTACTTCTATAATAGTATAGTAAATTGCAAATTTCACATTGATTTGTCCTTTGTTACTCAGAAATAAAAAAAAAATTTATTTTTTCTACCTGCCACCAGACTTATCTTTTACAACTAAAACAGCAGTTCTCAGAAAAAAGATGGATACCCAGCACTGGAGACAGTACAAATGGAAGTGGTTGGGACTTTAACGGAGCTGTAGACCATAAATACAGAAGTAAAAAAGTCAAAACAACTGATGGTATACACATAACACGAGACATGGCCACCAAAATCAGCCTTATTAAACACACATTCATTGTTTTGAGAAATAATTCCAGAAATTTTTACTCTTAAATTTTACCCCATTTTTGAGCATTTTCAAGATACAGAGATAAGATTCAAGCTCTGAATGAGGGATTTTGTACCTCCAAAGAATCATAAACCACTATATGTGACTCTGTGAAATATAGCTTCCCTCCCTCAAAATCAACCTATCCGGTATTGCTCAATTCAATGATTGAAACATTTGGGATCTTATTGGAGCTGTAGAGCATACCTATATGAGCAAAAAAGTGAAAGAAACCATACCTGTACAGTACATGGGACCCTTTGCAAGATATTCGCCTCTAAAAAAAGTCAGTTTTTAAAATGAATGTGAGATCTGGAATTTTTGTGACGAAATTCCCGCTCCTTTATTAACAAAAATGTTAATTAATTAAACTTTCATTTATGTAATGCCTAGAAGAAAAAACGATCTTTCCTGGGCTTTCCGGTCATAACTAGCAACATCCATTGTTCTTTGCAGAACTTGCATCTCGTCTTGCAAGAAGGTTTACAGTTAGCATCTAAATGTCGTCATTTGTTGTAGATCCCAGGAACAACTATAACCTTTAACTCATGAACATCCGATCACGTAGTGGAAATTCCCCACTAAAACCTATAAAAGACTGTTCTTATCCCCTCTCTGGGGGAGTCTATTACCAAACGCTGGACCAACGACATCGCGCCGATTCTCCGAACCCGCCGAATTCCAATCTACGACCAATGATAAACGATCATCGCCAAAGTCGCGAACTTTGTATAATTGTGCTCGATTGGATAAAACCCATTTCCCTTCTGACAATTAAGTGCCACCACGGATTTAGTCGGAAAAGGTACATTCAAAGAGGTATGAAAAGCGGGAAACTCTCTCTCGGGAAAATAAGCGGTATAGAAACGCTATTTGTGTAGTTTTTGTCCATTTTGCTTCTTTAATAAATAGTTGTTATATTGTTTTAGATATGTTTAGATCACGCCCTTCACCTTATCGTCGACCCCAACTTCTCTCCATCCACTCGCCTGACATTTGAGAGTCAATTAGACATCCTGACAACTGAACGGGAGCCTTAACCCCCCGTATTCACATGTATCAGTATACTGCCTATTCTCCATGCTCCGCGTCGTTGTGCACTTCAGTGCTCTCTATCACTCACACCTCAGCACCCAGATAGGGGCAAACCTCGCACCCCATAAAACTATATAACATCAAGTACTCCAAGAACAGTCGAGTGGGCTACTCGAAACCGGCATAGTCATTGGGGCTATACAGTTAAACACGATAGTCTTAGTGAAGCAACACAACTCACAATCTTGCACAACCCAATTTCGGGGGGCTTTATCTGGAGAAAGATTGCCGGTAGAGGTACGGTTCCTTTGACATTTTTGTTCGTATAGATATGTTCTACAGCTCTGACAAGATCCCAAATGTCTCTTCATAGCAGCATTTGTGCCATAGAGAATCCCATCAGAATTGTCAAAACAATCACATTTGGCTGTCAGCATGTTTTGCCTTATGAAACCAGCTTTTTACAATATTACAGGTTGAATGCTTTGTATACTGTTGATTTGATTCTTAAAACATGCTTGATGCTTTAAGATTCAAAATTTTCCATCACAATATTATTTTTCAAAAGATATTGACGAATGATTTAGCGAGTTTTATAATATAAAATCAATTTAAAACAACGTGTTTTATATAATATACGTTCATTCTTTGTTTTAGATAGTGATAAACATAAGAGAAAATATATAAGAATACTAACCGAGAATCTCTTGCCATGGACGTTGATCCCCTTAAAAACACTCAAATAATTACAATGTAATAGTTAAATATCTAAAATGACAAGAAATTTGAATTTTTTCTTTGAAAAATTAAAGACGTTACTATCAAGTCTTATCCCTTATGGCTGCCATTTTTAATTCAGCACAGAGCCATCTAGAATATTCTATACGTTAAATTATTTTTAAAAATATAAATTTAGATTTTTTATAAAATTTTAATAAAATGTTTTCAGTTTTATTATATTATTATTAAAATTTTAAAAGTAATTAAGAGTATATATGTAATATTATGTGCTTTTTATACTAAATATTTTAGTATTAATAGTAACTATGTTTGTTTGTATAGGGCAACGGGGACACGTGAGCGATATGCCGAAATAAATAGGACTTCCTATGGTAAATTGATACCTATTTAAATGTTACAAATGTGAAAAAACACAGAAAACTTTTACTTGGCCAATCCGTTTGCCCGACGCGGACCAACGATCAGTTGTTAGTGTTTAGTGGTTCAATAATTTTAGGTCTTTCTTTTTACTGTTTTTGCTCTGTGGGCCATGACAGGGTCTTTTCCATGCTCATCGTGGGTTTAGAAGATCACAATAAGGCGGCCGAGGTGTGAGGAACGAGACCCGATCGTCCATAAAAAATTTCTGCATTGCGAGCGCGGATTCGATCCTGTATTTAAGGCCTTACCGTTCTTCTCAGAGCGGTAAGGCCTTACATGGTAAAATAAATTAAATCATGTGACTAAGTTTAGATTCTTTATTAAAAATTTAAGAATTTAAAAACAAATTTGAAATTTTCATGAAAAAATTTGAAACTTATTTCCTGTTCAACTACTTTTGATATAATAGCTTTTCAAGGCTTTTAAATGTTCTTGAAGCATGAGTCTTCGCAAATTCTAAAAAAGAAGGAAAAACTTTATATTTTAGATACATAAAAATAATAAATCAATTAGCAATTTCGAAAACATATTTTATGAATTGTGTATTTTTTGTATTCATTTTATTGTAATCACCAATATGAATGAAAAGTCAAGATCTGAAGTTTTTGAAAAATACAGCCGGGTTCAAATTTCGCTTTCTCGCTGTAGCACAGAAATTATCTTTAATATTCAATATCGTAGAATTAAATATTTAATTCCAGAATATTTATCAAATTAATTCCATGAACTTTAGTCTTTTTAAAACTTCGCCTTGCGATGGCCTTGTATAAAGAGATGGTTAAGGCGCCAGCCTGCCGCTCTAGGAACTCGGAATCGAATCCAGGCAAGCGATTCCCGAGAAGTTTTCGTGGATGGTACAGTATATGTCTTGTCACCCACATATCCGGCCGATATCAATCCATTGTGGGCCTGGAAAAATCCATGACGGACCCGGAAAAAGTCCTCTTAGTGTCCACAGGGCAGAAACCATCATGTACAGAACTGTAGAGAGAAATTATTGAAGTTGGTTTTTTCCAGACTTTCTATCCTCTAATGTGACGTACTCAGTTTTATTATTAATATATTTATTATTATCTGAAGTAGAATGTAATAATGGGATACAGCAACGCAAAACGTGGGTCATCTGGCAACGAGAGATGTGCCCTAGGAATACTTTCAGTAGGAAACTGACCTTATTAAGGTGTTAAACATGTGAAGAAAACTCCACAGTTATCCTGTTAGTTAGGAACGAACCCGCGATCTGAACTGAATTATCAGTGTTTACTAGTTTTATCTACTCGGCCACTGGTACGCATGAATATTCTGGCCTATACTTGTCAATAGATCCGATTTCCCATCTCTTTTGTTAGCCCTGTGCTATATATTGCAGGAAGAACCAATCATTAAAATAAAAGAAATAATTTTGGATTCTGTACACTCAAGAGTAGTGAATAAAATGGGAAATATTAAAATTATTATTCAATAAAAAAACATACCATTAAATCCCAATTAGTATCTTCAGAGGAAAGAAAATCACAACTAAAAGATAAACCAAAGATTTCTCTCAGAAACCACCAACAAGAAGTCCAAAATGGAATTGGTGAATTATTTTCACGAGGGATTATATCTGTTGAATGACTCTCTATAATTTCAACATGAGGATTTTCGTAATTAATTCCTGAAGCTTCTTCTCCATCTCGTACCTAAGATGAATTTTTCTCCTTATTTCTCATAATAAAAGTGTTTAAAATGTTACGAATAGTAATACCTTATAATTTCTACGTGTCATTTCTACTCTATATAAACATTCTCCTGTGAATACATCGCAATACTCAACCCATCCTGGTGAGAAATCAGCAACAGATATTTCTATAAATTCGACATCTATAGCTGACTCCTTGTTTATCAAAGAAGTTAAACATTCCATAATATCATTTGGCTAAGAAAGTATTGAATTTATGAAATTTAGAACAATAAAATAACTATTAAAACAATAAGAAAATGCAATAAGGATTGTCTTATACTTACATGATATACCCAAATATTTCCTGTATTGCGTGATGTCATTTTCCATGTATTCACAACCTTAATTTTGTTAAAGTATCATGCTACTGTTTGTTACATATGCCTTAATTCAAAAAGTATTTGCTTAAAAATAATTAATGATTATTATATAATTAATGCGCAATAATTATATTTATAAAGAGCATCAAAAATTAAAATATATTTCTAAATTTTAAAGGATTATATCTGGTATTTTAATTAATTTACTTTTAACGAAATGATTAACTTTTTTCATTTAAACCAAAACGAAATTAATTTTAGTTTTGCATTTGCTTATTATTATTATTATTATTAATTTCTGTTATCCTGTTTCGATTTTTAAAGTAATAAAAAATATTATTGGTTGGCTACTTTTAATTAAACTAGCTTTGAGAATGTTCTGAATCCCGGACCCCCTCCAGAAACAACTCCATTGAAACGACAATTCCCGTGGAACAACTATGTGAAATAGTCATGTCGGACCCCATTCTTCACTATTGCGGGCCTGGCCGTACTTGGGCTTAATTAAATAAAGGCCCTTTTAGCCTTTGAATAAAGGCCCTAAACAGGAAATGATTTACGATTTTTAATCTCTTGTTTCATAAGAGAGGTTGCGGCCGACGTTTTCATCACGAAAACGTGTACGTCGGACGTTCAGCGCCGCCTTCCTGTAAGCCTAGAAGTTTGAAAATGACGTTTTGGAACGTCGAGCATAATTCCACTGACGTTCTAAACGCCATTGTCAAACTTCTAGGTTTACAGGAAGGCGGCGCTGAACGTCCGACGTACACGTTTTCGCGATGAAAACGTAGGCTGCGACCTCTCTAAAAATAAAAATGCACGTGGTGTCATCTGTTATCAGATTTTGTTATAAAAAGTTTTTATATGTTAAATGCAATTATCAGTGTTCGAAGCTGGGTCGATGTCTAAGGAATTTTTATCTGAAGCCACGTCCCTCGCCCATTATGGACCTAATCGAACCCACGTTGGGTATGGGGAAAAAAAAGGACTTATAAGCGCCACAGGGTGGATTTAAAAATAATAAAAGAGTATTGTATTTGTAAAGCTCGAGTACGCTGTAATTTTTTATTAAATTTTTATAAATAATTAAATAAAATTTAACGAATCTAAATGGTAATAGATATAATATACGGGTGAAGTAACCTATTTTCAAACAAAATAAAAGTAAGCGGACATGCTTGTTTCCTCCTGCAAAACCAGTTTCTGTTGCAGTATGACCTAACGATTTCTGAACTAACACGTAAACGTAAGTATATAATATTGTCACATATAAAATAATTTACATTTTAAATAACTTAATTAACACCTTTTTTTAATAAATAAAACTCCTAATTCTACTATTTCATAGTTTAAACTACATTTAACGCAGTGGAATCGACATCTTAGTATTAAATTTTGTACTGTACCCGTACTGTATTTTTGCTCTAAATGCTGTAAAATTGCTTAAAATTTTATTTATTTAAATGATAAGTGTTGTAATTTATACATTATAGACTTAAATTTAGAATTATAACCATAACTTTTATCTTAAAATGTGGATTTCGCAATATTGTTTCAAATGTCTGAGTTCCTGTATGTTGCTACATATGGTGCAATAGGATGTAAGAAAAGTCGCAATTAATTTGATTCTTCTACATTTTTAGGAGGAATTCTTCGATATGGAATGCCGTGTAAACAAGTGTTTCTGTTTTTCTAATAATCAAGATGCTTCTTTCGCATCAGGAGTTTATACAACAGTTAGTATGAGTTTACTTTTATATAGAAATAATTATACGTGTAAACATTAATTCTAGCATTAGTGTTGATAGTTAACAATCCATAAAAAGTTTAAGTAGGTTAATTTTTTACTTTACGTTTGAATAAAACAAAATAATTAAAATATTGTGTAGTATTATGATAGGTTAATGAACTCTGCTTTATTTTCTGCTCTTAGAGTTATTTTTCTTGAAGATATCGCTATGTATTATGATGTTTTTTGTATATATATATGCAGGGTTTCTTTCAGGGAACATCCGGATATTGAATAACTCACCCCCTCACCATCCGATCTTTTATTAAGAATTTACAATGTGTAGAAAAGAGGCCATTTTAGTGACCTCAAGGCAAAAAGAAACCGGGGGGGGGGAAATGTGCAATAAGCAAGACCTTCAGGTCATAAATTTAGCTGAGATTTATGTACATTTTTGCACATTTCGGGTACATTTTTACTTGCAAAATTTCATCCGAATCGATGTTCTAGATCCTGCTCACACCTTATAAGTTAAACTGTATAAGTTTATTTTTAACCTTTTACAAGATAATATATTGCAGGATGTTTTGTAAGTAAAAATACACTTCAAATGTACACCAAAAAAATATAAAAATTAACAGACTCCGGCTAAATCGGTAGATTCAAGGTCGTACACATTACAAGTAATACAAGTAATTAATGTAGTAGATTTTGATCCAGATAACACTACAAGTTTGTAGAGATGTTGTTATCTAATAATTAATTTAAAAGTTTAAATAAATTATTGTCTTTCAGATGTTATCTAACACATCAAAGTATATCAATTAAGGAACTTATTGAATGTTTAATTCAGCTCCTAACACAAATAGACTAGCAGGGCCCTTTATGTTAGGAACCGATTATTGAATATATATAAAGGGCCCTAAGAGTTACCATGTGTTAAGAACCGATTATTTATACTTTTTCTATTGTTACGATTAACAATAAAAGGTTCTGCTGGCTCTCATATTATTGCAGCTGTAATAAAGGACCCTTCTAGTTCCTCTGTAACAAGAACTAATTCCTTTTGTTATTTTTGCTATTATTCTAAGTAAATTATATATAATTAACTATAGAAAAATTCCAGAATATGCAAATTTATTAATATAAAAATTAAATTATTTATTTATTTTCCTAGATAATATCTTTATTGAGCACGGTTTATATAGGAACTAAATTAAGCTACTATGTTCTTTATGGCCCAAGTGGACATATTATATGTAAGTAAATATAATTTTTTTTAATTTGTACATTGATCTTTCATGAAATTCATAAAGAAAATTTTTATTTTTAATTTTTTTTTATTATTCTAGATAAAGGAATTTCTCTTTCAGGGATAGTAATTTTTTTGGCATTACTCCTTTGCAGTATAACTTTATTACATGCTGTTAGAAAGGTTGGAGTTTTCAGATGTTAAATCTGTATCTTTNCCCCCCTATAACACTGTTGATAATTCCGTTTTATATGAATTCCATGTTGTACGAGTCACTTAGATTTTACAAATATGTGTGCCGGGCTGTGAACGGCTCACGTATTTGTAAAATCTAAGTGACTCGTACAACATGGAATTCATATAAAACGGAATTATCAACAGTGTTATAGGGGGGGTCGACTGCTACTGGTTGACATGTTCTTCCTTAAATTTGAATATATTAAATTGTTTTTAACGTATTTTTTTATTTTATTTTAGGAAATTCGATTAATGTTGGTACCATGGATGGTATGCATGATTATTTTAATTACAATACAATATGGTTCTTTAATATTGTTTTTGGCAACCGTTTTTGAAATTTTGCATCCTGTAAGTAGAATTTCATTATTCAAGTGATTTACATCTTTATAGTTTCTTTAAATATTTTATTATTTTCTAGATTCACTTCATCTTATTGATGATAATGGTTGCTATGATTTCTTTACACGTAAGTTTCTTATTTCTTACACTTTAAACAATATCAAAATACATAATTTTATAAGTAGGGTGGTCCATAAGTTGGTTTGTAGCGATTACATTTCAGTAATTTGCGGAAAAAAAACCCGACATAAAAGTGTTACTATTACCTTTATCTTAATTGAAATATATTTATTCTATTGTAAAATATTCATACCCAATACAATTTAATTAAATAAATCTATATGCCAGGTGATTCAAAAGTCGGTTAACTCAGTAAATCGCTCGAGTAAGCCATCAAAGTTTTTAATAAATAACAACACACAATAGCTTAGTCTTTACAAAAGTTAACCAACTTTTGGACAACCCTGTATAATTGTAGAATTGAATATTTCAAATTTATTGTTATTTTTTTTACTGAATTAATTTTAAAAATTAATCTCATTTTTTTTAAATAGACTTACTGCTTCGTTATTGTGAAAACTTATTATCAGAAGTTAAAATTGGAGTTCACATTAGATGAAAAACCTAAAATTTATACAGTAATATAAAGAATAAAGTAAAAATATTATATAAATGTATAACTTTATTATTAAATATTTATGTGTATAAAGTTATAATCAAATTATTATCTAATAAACCATTTTTACATAATGTTTGCTGTATTACTATAGTACATGTACAGTACATTAATGTAACCGCCTACAATTTATGTAAATCTATATACTTTATGGATATACTGTACTGTATGTAAATTAACATCCATTCACTTTCTATACACGTGTATTGTACTGTAAACATGGATATGTTTTATGCCCTCTACAATCTACACATTAAATCCCTATAATTTACATATAGCCGTATACTTTACATGTCAGTTTATATTATAAGATATTCTCAAATTTTATAAGAAATATTTTTAAATTAGATATTAAATTAAGGCCATTATTCCTTAACATGTACACAAAATAATAATAGATTCACAATATTGTGAAATTTTGTGGAGAACTTCTCAGAAAATAATACAAATTATAGTGATTTGAATTGTTATAAGTTATTTAATTTAATTCTTTTTATCTCATTTTTTTCCAATAAGATAATATTTATAATAATATTTTTAGTTTTAAAATTTACAAATATGAACAGATATAAACGGCACTTTTTTAGGTTTTTTTAGTTTTAAAATTTACAAATATGAACGACAGATGGCAGTACAATACGTGAAAAATAGTCCGTTCACCATAAGATTAGACTTTACTTACGTATAAAAAATAGTCCAGTCTTGTAAATGAAAATTATGGAATAAACTGCATGCGAAATTAAATTAATTAATCAGGTTCTGTAAATACTTTAAAGATTTGTGTAAAAATCACAAAATATTACATTTAATTGAACTCGCTTTCTTGAACATCACAATGGCGAATTCAGTACAAAAATACAGAGAGATGTTTTTAATCAAAATTAATCATTAAAAAAAGATATTCGCAATTAATAATGCAGATTATTCTTTTAACTTCCTCAAGAATTGATACATAAATGTATTCTACAGATTTATTTAATTTTAAGCTTCGAAAGGGCCCCTTTGTGGGCCTTGATGAAGCCATGATAAAAGGCCTTTTGCTATTCATATAGCGGGAATGAAAATGGACACAGGAGAGAATTAAGAGTATAACTCAAGGAATAAAAAGTTTTGAAAGACATGTTGTTTCTGCACCTCCCTCTAAAGATTTCTTGATCTGTTATTCAGTAGACATAGTGTAATATTCCTATGTTGAATTATGCTGATTTCTCTAAATTAAATGAGGAATAGCTATGTATGAATTTTCTTGAAACACTTTAGATAGAGTCCTTCACAAGAAGTATTTATGTCAATAAAGGATATACAAACTTATCAACCTAAATAACAATTTTGATAAGTTAATTAATACATCGGTTGATAGATTGACAATCTGAGATTTAATTTCGATAACCTATACAAATCAAAATACGAATGCACGGCTTTATAATCACATTTTGATGTTTATCCAGGAAAATTTCATTCAATAACAAGCGATTATTTCTTAAATTAATACAGAAAAAAAAATAATTAACCTTCGTCATTAAGGAAACTGGTTTAAATATCCTAGTAAAGAAGGGGGAGACAAAGGTGATTTTAAGATTTATTTATTTGGATATCAAGGAAATAATATCAGATTAAGTGAAGTAAGAAATGAGAATAATAATTATAGAAAAAATAGCATAATCCTAGCATAAGTAGAACAGTTGAAATAGCTTGAACGTTATTAAAGTTCACGTAAAATTTTAAATTTTCTCTAGATCTTAAAGGTAGTATTTTAGCTTAAATGTTTTTTTTTTAACTTTCTTCATACTGAAGGTAATTGTCTTGAACTCTTTTTGCCTTGTGGGCATTATGATGCCTTTTAAATTACACCCAGGTCCTCAACGATAGTGGCAAGTGATGAGTGATGCGATCGATGTATTCTAGTCATTTCATCCATGAAAATTTTGAGATAACATGGATCCCTATTTCATGTTCTATATTTCCCTTCTAAATAATTATTTTTAGTTTTTAGCCATTTTTTTTCTCTTTTCTTTTGCATACAATGAGAACTTTTATCAAATTCTTTTCCCTTTAATTACGTGTACAATGTTTTAACCAATTTCACGATATTAAAGAAGTGACTGAACATTTTTACAAATATTTACTATTAGCTTATTCACATAACTAGAAAGTACACTTATAAAAAGAAATCTCCATGCCACTAATACCATTAAAAGAATCCACGTAGACAATACCTCGACGATCTCCTTTCCATCGTCTGTAGTAATATACCTTTCGCGACTCACCTTTTCCCTTAAGTTGTATAGTACACATAATTAGTGGAAAACAAATTATAAATTAAACTTTATTTTCGTGGTGCTCCTCTTCACATATGTTGTATGTTACTACTACAGAAGGTACGACAAGATCAGCGTAAAACTGTTTTCTCTATATGGAACAGTATAATGTTTTCTCGTGTACATTACTCCTATATCAAACATGGAATATCGAAAAGATTCTCTCTTATTGCTTTAATTACACATTTAATAAAAGCAAATTTATTTACAAAGGATTGAACAGAAATTAAGTTACATATATTAACACATTTCTTAACAATGTGTTAAAATAAAAAAAAATGAATTTTACTACCGGTGTAACAAGATTTATAACTAGTTATATAGTAAAAAAAATTGTCATAGATAACAATAAAATTACATTCTCATACTATTACGCTCATTCTCTCGTAATACCACTTTCATATTGTGATCTTAATTATATAAAAATTGCTCTAAACTATATAAATCTAACCTATTTAAATGTAGGAATAGGAAAGAAAAGGAGATTTCATAGATTTTTACTGTCTAAATTCTCGATATTTTCGTTATGGCTAATAAAAGTTTTTAACCAATTAAAATATTCCTTACTACTTGGCTTCTTCGTTCTTTCAATTGAATTATTATGTCTGGATTTTAATATATCGTGTTGTAAAAAGTTCAGATATTGGACGAACCAGACTGGTAACAGATACAAAATTCCAGTCATTATAGAATGAGGCCAATAACCTGAAGTAAAATGTTTCGCTCCTAATGTACGCATAGCATTTCGAACATATTCTTCGCTCTCTGGGACTATAAAACTGGGTTTACTAAGATCTTCCGAAAATTGTGTCATTCTGGTACAAACATAAAATGGAGAAACTCCTTGTATAATGATACCAGTTTCTTTATACTCAGTTTGAAGAGTCCTCGTAAATAAATCCGTGAATGCTTTACTTGCCGAGTAAATCGATCCCATTGCCATCGGTAAGAGAGCCCCAACAGAACACAAATTAATTACAATTCCTTTATTTTTCCTCAACATCTGTGGAATGATTAAATGGGTCATCATCACTGCAGCCAGACAGTTTACATTTGCCATTGCATTCAAACAAGATGATGATTCATCTAAGAAATAACATGGCTGGTTGCCTCTAATACCAACATTATTAACGAGCACACCAACATCTTTATCGTCTATTTTTTTCTTAATGATTCTATATGCCTCATCCATTTTAGAAAAGTCCACACAGATTACTTGTGTTTCGACACCATAGTGGGTTCGTACTTCTTCAGAAGCTACCTTTAGTTCATCTAACTCGTTACTTATTAACAATATATCGTAACCCAAATTAGCAAATTGTTGAGAATACGATCTTCCAATACCGCTGCTACCTCCTGTGATAACAGCCCATTTACCAAATCCTCTAAGATTCTTCTTTGTTAATGTAGGAACTAGAAAAGTCTGCACAGCATCTAGAATCTTTCCTACGACATAAACCGCACCAAATAAACAGACAATTGCCCCAATATAGGTTAAGACAACTTCGTGTTCACCAAACTCCATATTCATGTGAGAGTGTAACTATCTGGTTTCTCCTTTTCTTCTCGTTACGCCGATTATCTGTTAACCAATAGCGTAGATTACGTTGACACAAATACAGTTATTTTCTCTCTTTTTTTTCGTCTGTAAGCACTTAAGGAAAACTACTATTTAACTATTATGAAGTTGAAGGATGAAGTAGAAGGGCTTAAACCGGATTTTTTCTAAACTTCCCAAGGACCAGGAGCTAAATTATAACCCCTGAATATGGTTATTTCAAGGATATTTGTAGCGTTTAGAATATATGTCAGGATTATAGGCCATTGTTTCATCTTCATTTAGAAGGTAACAGTAAAGTAGATTTCTCTTGTTATCATGATATCAGATGGAATATCATAAATGTTTGGCCTTGTATCAATTTTTACTTTATACTCAATTGGATCTTTCGACGTTATTTTGAAACGTATATTTATATATTTATTTTTATAATATAAATATTTCTAAAGAAATAACTTGATTATAAGTGTTTTTAAATTAGAAAAGTAAATATACTGTACTTTGTCATATGACAGATGTTAGAGTTTTCTTTGCTGTTTAACACTTAATTATTTTCTATTCTTCTTACTTATCAGTTTATAAATCATAAATTGTGATAATTGTAAACTGTTTGCAATGAAATTTACCATTGTTAATGTAGAAAATTGGATAACAGTTGATAAGTTTAACTCACGAAAATCGAATTATAAAGTCAAAAATTCAGCTGAAAAACTGGATAAATATCCGAAAATTCGGCTGAAAACTGGATAAATATCCGAAAATTCGGCTGGAAAACTGGATAAATATCCGAAAATTCGGCTGGAAAACTGGATAAATATCCGAAAATTCGGCTGAAAAACTGAATAAATATCCGAAAATTCGGCTGAAAAACTGAATAAATATCCGAAGATTCAGCTGAAAAACTGGATAAATTTCAGGAAATTCGGATGAAAACATGAATAAATATCCGAAAATTCGGCTGAAAAACTGAATAATTTCAGAAAATTCTGCTGAAAAACTGGATAATTTCAGAAAATTCGGCTGAAAAACTGGATAAATTTCAGAAAATTCGGCTAAAAAACTGGATAATTTCAGAAAATTCGGCTGAAAAACTGGCTAATTTCAGAAAATTCTGCTGAAAAACTAGATAATTTCAGAAAATTCGGCTGAAAAACTGGATAATTTCAGAAAATTCGGCTGAAAAACTGAATAATTTTAGAAAGTTCGGCTGAAAAACTGGATAAATTTCAGAAAATTCAGCTAAAAACTAAACAATGACAAAAATTTTACTTGATTTTGTAAAAAGTTTAGTGCAAAATTCAATCAAAATATTTAATACCACATTTAATTTATATTGATTTAATGTTAAAAATTCATACAAAAAACTGCAATTGTAAGACATTGATTATTACTTTTATTTAAGTTTACATTAAGTAAGTTAACAAGAAATAATTTGTAATCTCTGTGAATTATCGTTAGTTTCACATTACATCCCTTTTACTTTCTCCACTACACATTATATAGGCTATATCGACCACTCCCATAGTTTTTCTAACTCTATGACAAATTAGAAATTTCGTAACATTAAGCTTAAGAAATTTATTGGAATTTCGATTATCATAGTTAATTTTTAATGATATGTCTGTATGTATGTCTGTAACCAATTCTTCTAAATTAAATGAAAGAGGAAACGGAAGTGATCAACGAGTTTTGATAGCAATTTCATTGTAAACACTTACATAGTTAAAAAATATACAAGAATTCGCTTACAATTCTTATTTATTGTATAAAATTAGGGTAACAAGGCATTAATATGCCATAATAAAATGTATACTTCCTTATCTTTGATTATTTGTGATAAGAATTGTCTCAAGGTGTTTCAATAGAAAAATTGAGGAAAAATGCTCTCAAGGCTATAAAATCGCATGTTTTAAATGTTAATTAATTAATTATGTTATATATTTTCATGTATAATTAACAAAATTAACTCAAAACATCAATGAAATTAATGAATTGTTTGCCTAAAAAGCCATCTTTCAACAATCATTTCGTATGAAATTTTTCGCTTATTTTGCTTGAAATACGTGAAAATAATTAAAGAAATTTATTTAAAACATATTTTAAAATGAAATTTTATTATTTTTCTTCGGTCGATTTAAATAAATAACAAAATTAGGACACGTTTCGCCATGCGTGAGTTAGATTTATTGTATGATAAAATTTCTTCCTTTAGGGGGTCATTATTTAAAATTCTTAAATTTAATCAAATTATTCTATTAAAATAATTCAATTATCCTTATTTACAGTTGATAATATCATAATTATGTTTATATATTTTGTAATATTTATTGTAAAAAAAGGAAAAATGTTTACATTTTTGTAAATTCCTTATCCTTTTCTGGGATCTAATTCGCGTTATTTGCTTACAAATTTTGTTGATTTATACGTTAAATACTTCATTTAAATAAAAACGAATTAAATTATTTATTAAATATAATTATGCTATATATTTTTATGCATATTTTACATGTATTTTAAAGCTTTTAAATAGATAAATAGCATCAATAATATACACCAAACTGTAAAAAAATATATTAATTTATTATTAAATTTTAATATGTTTTTTGTACATTTTCCTAATAAAATTTGAAATTTTGGAGTGTTTTTTTAGGCAAATTTTACGAGTTTCTGACTTAAAAAATTTAAGCTTTATATTTAAAAAAACTATAAGAAATTTCATAAATTTAATTAAAGTTTCATAAAATTTAATTTTTATTTTAATTTTCTTCACGAATTTCATGTGATAAGTCATTTTTAAAATGAACTTTGAACTTGCGATCTTTCAGATGATACTTGGAGACTTTCGACATGTTATCTTGACATAGTTACATAGCATTTTAACTAAATAAGGACATTTATACACAGAAATATTTATTTATCGCTAGGAAATGATAAATTAAAAGAAATATATTTTTAAAATAACCATTTAAAATATCAAAAAATGCATTTTTAATGCTGTATTCCACATCATTAACTCTTTGTGTTCACATCTTTACATAGGACAATTGTGCTCTTATAAATGACGAAATAAGCGAATTTCGCCATTTATAAGTACCATAATTTCATTCAAATAATAAATTTATACATTATAATAACATTCAAACGAGAATATTTAACCTAGAAGCCCATAAAGTACCATTAAGAATCTACGAATTGCATTAACTCACTAACCTAGAATTTTGACCATTTTTCTATACAAATATCTAAATTTAAACGTAAAATTTTTACTGTAAAAACATCGTTTATAATTTGTATGAATTTATGTACAGAATTTTAAGATTTTCTGCTGAGGTTTTTAAGAAATTAATGAGAATTTGGATCGTAACAATTCAAAATTCTCATTATTCAATACTAAATTTACTGAAATACATCTAAAGTTTAGGAAAGTCAATTTAAATTCTTTAAAAATCTTTTGTTCTTTGTTTTGAAAAATGTAAAATTTTAGAAAAAAAGTTAATTTTTTTATTTTAAAAAATCTTGTAAATTTCAAAAAAAAAATAATATGGTTAATGCACTCGACAATTCGTGAATTTATTAAATAAAGTTAAATAAATTATGTCAAAGATTTCTTAAATTTCAATATTGGCTTACATCTTCACTCGTTTGCTTGAAAATTTCAATGAAAGTCAAAGGTTTGCTTAAAAATTTCATCGTAAGTCAAAGGTTTGCTTGAAGATTTCAATGAAAGTTAAAGGTTTGCTTGAAAATTTCATCGAAAGGCAAAGGTTTGCTTGAAAATTTAGGCAAAGGTTTGCTTGAAAATTTCATCGAAAGGCAAAGGTTTGCTTGAAAATTTTATCGAAAGGCAAAGGTTTGCTTGAAAATTTCATCGAAAGTCAAAGGTTTGCTTGAAAATTTCATCGAAAGTCAAAGGTTTGTTTAGAATTTCCTTAAATCCTACACAAATTATTAGGAGAAGGTGGTGAAAGATGGGGCCATGGGGTAAGACGGGACGTCTGTTTAACGGGATTCGTGGTTAGTTAACGCGCTTTCATCTACCTGTTATTTGGGGAACTAAATGTCAACCTCATCCCTCTCGTCTCGTGATCCAAAAGGGATCACGGGACGAGAGGAATCGCTTTCTTTGTTTGGAAGTAAGACAGTTTTCCACGTTTCGGCAATACTTCATCTAATTTTACGCCCGCTACAAAGTTTCTACAAAGTAAGCATCATTGTAAACTTTCACATTACCATTTAGATGAATATATTATGATATTCGAAGTAACCTTTAAGACTGAAATTGTTTAGTTTTAAAATAAAGTTGATCTGTATTTGCAGTCAGTATGAAAAAGGCACGTTGGCCAGCAGCAGAATTCATGGCCAAGGTTGGCCATGAATTCTGCTGCTGGCTAGAGGCACTGCAATATAGTCCCGTGGCGGCTGGATAGCCGAACGATCAAAGGTGGCAGCCTACCGCTCTGGGGGACACGGATTCGAATCCGAACGGGTAGAAAAATCCCCAGGAATTTATCGGGGGTTGGTCCGTTCGGATATGTCGGGCCCCGTTTCTCACCACCCGGCAGCCCCATTGTGGGTCTGGCCTAACCCATAATGGGCTTGCAAAAAGAGGCCCTCTTAGTACCCACAGGGCAGAAAGCGTAAAAACAAAACAAAAAAATATATATATACAGTGTAGAGCAGTGAACTAGTTTTAAATTCGTTGTCATTAATAATTCTATATTATTTTTTCGAATATATAAAATAATAAGTTTAAAAATGATCTTTTTATAGAAAATGAAATACAGTATTCCACTTTTAAATTATATCTAACTGTAATAAATTTATACAGTATGTAGAGTACTGCATTACTTTATTATTTATGTTTTACGTTTTATTTTATTTGTGAAAACATTTTTTTAATTTAAATATTACCTTAACAAGAAATAAAATGTGAGATAACAATCGAAATAAAAATTTTTTCCACAAAAAAAAATATCGTCTGTTTACAAAATAGCGAAACTGAGCATGCGCGAAGTGACAGTATCGTCTGGTAAAGTAAATACGAGTAAGTTCAAACTTTTATATTTATTTATTCGGAAAATAATAATAAATGTAGCCGCTGTGATAAATGGACACATTGTTCTTGTTATTATTCTTCTTTTTATATATAAAAATAATATTCCCATCTTATCCCACGGATGGGGCCAGATGACGCATTTACATATAATTTTAAAATACAGTTGACCCCCTATAACGCTGTTGATAATTTCGTGTTATATGAATTCCATGTTGTACGAGTCACTTAGATTTTACAAATACGTGTGCCGGGCTGTGAACGGCTCACGTATTTATAAAATCTAAGTGACTCGTATAACATGGAATTCATATAAAATGGAAAAATCAACAGTGTTATAGGGGGGTTGACTGATAATTAAGGCTCAAAATATAAGGTTCGATTTATCATTGTTGCTGAATTGTACGCTTACAAATCGAGAAAACCGGTTAATTTATTAAAATATCATTTGAAATTTAACAAAAATAATTTAAAAAATTTACTTTGTACGCACAAAAATGATATAAATTAATTAGTTAAATAACTTAAAAATCTAGCCCTGTAAGGTAGGCCTATGTAAAAACTGCATTAGAACAGAGTGAAATCGAATATTCATATATAAATTTATTGATTATTGTGGTGGTTATAACCTAGAGCATTTCTCTTCTATCATTATGTAGAGTTAGAGCAGATGTAGCTGTTCAACTGTATGCAAAGACAAGACATTGCGTAACTACACATAGCTGTCAATCAAGCGCAACTCTCAAGCGACCAGTCGTGTTTTATAAGCTGATAACCGGTTAATGACACAAAAGCGAATACTGATCTCACTTTTGTAGTTAATTTATAAACATACGCAAGAGATTTTTACAAAGAAAAATACCGATTTTTAGGAAAAATTCGTTAGAANCCAGCAGCTTTTTTTCGATATTCTCAGGAAGAATTGACTTTCTACCTAGTGTCTTTTTCACAAATTGCTCCGGAGGAATGTGTGCTTGCAAATAGAAAGTTCGAAGGAGTTGAGTTCCATATTACTGTAAAAGCACCAATGGGGTCCGTATTTCACGCATCGCCATCTCGAATTAACTTATGTCTGTCAAGACCAAAATTTAAAAAATGTGAACATCACACAGATTAATATGTACTCCTAAGTCTCCTGAACGGAATACATGTACCAGTGAACCTACAACTACACGATTTATATTTTAAAAATAATTAAATTCGCTTAGCATTCAAAACTTGTGAATTTTGAAAAAAAAAAACAAATTTGCTGATTAAATACAGACAACCATTTAACTGAAGTAAAACGGGTTTTTCCTTGCTATGGATGTCTGCCTAGTTCAATTCAGCCACAATCCGCTACAGTTTGCCTTTATTATCAGTTCGAAATGAGGTGGTTCCATAATACCCGCAGCGTTCCATAATGCCACCTTTTCCTCTATTATATATTACCAAATGTTGTAGTTGCTGAGAATAAAAAAATTATTGTTTTCATTAAAGTGGTTGCCATCTTATGGCTTTTCAAACCTTAACGTTCTCATCCTGCCCCACCTTCCCCTATTTACATTTTTATTAGTTAACTTGAAAGTTGAACAAAGTTGAATTAAAATTTCAATATAAAATTTCTAAAAATGTTAAACAGACTGTTTACATTTCCACTCGATGGTTGAAAGTTGACTTGAAAGTTGGCTTATGTAGGACAGTAAGCGAATACCCATATATTTCGAGGTTAATGACTGGAAAAATATCATCTTAGTTTCCAATTTCGTAATGTTTTCTGTCCTAGAAAATCCTTTTATTTACCATTTAACTGAAATTAATGTACAAATATATTGTTAAGTCGAGGTCGATTTCGCTTCAAACATTACCCTTTTTAAATTTTATAAATAAGTATAATTTTATTCGTTAAAATTTTAAAAATATATATATATATATTAAAGTAATGTAATGTGAATTATCTTTCAGTGCTCCTTTCATTTAGTCTATATTTTCTAATATAAATATAAAACAATGTATTTAAGTGTTCTGTGTTTCTAATTTCCCTCGATGTAGTGTTAAATGAGTATAGATATACCATGGTTTCATATAAGCATGGATAGGCCTATACCAAGCCATAGCTGGAGGTCATGCCTTCTTAACGGCCTCGTTCTACTGCACGTTTCTATGTCCCAATGCCTTTAAAGAAATTGGGAGTCTCAAAACCTATTAAAAGGGTCTATCCTCTTAAATTGAGTTAAAGTTCTATATTAATTCTTCACAGCTTAAAATTGCAAACAATCATCTTGTTTCTTCATAACTTGTAATGTAATATACTAATCATAATGCTGATACTATCATTCAAATACAAGCTGTGATAATAACATAATCACAGGTTATTTTTTATTCAGTAATATATCATTTATCATATAAAATTACTTCAATACTGAAGTATAAAGTCATTAGTATTCATGTCCATCGGTGCATTCTTCCACAACGATGATACAATGAGATTGTACCCAGTGTTGGATTTACACACAAACTAAACGACTTACACTTTAGGGCCTCGCGATACGAAGCTACAATTTAGGGCATCACGATACTAATTACAATTTAAAGACTGAGGCTACGAGGATACAGTTTAGGCCTTTACTATTTAATGGAGGTGGAGGGCCTCTTAAATGGCTATAAGTTTATACCCGACACTAGATGTGCCACAGACATCACTAGAGGAAAACTGGCTTTCAGTAGATATTATCTATTGCAAGCCAGTTTACATTTGTAAACTGCTATCGAAAGTTATCAAAAAATTAAATTATAAAAAAGACAAAAATTTATATATTTTTTTAAAAACTAATGTTTTTAATGTCGAATTTATTTATTTATTTATTAGATTAACCTCGATTTTATTTTTTGTTTCCTTCAAAAACTGGTACTACCAAGAACTCTTGATCGAATGTTTTAATTTATTTAATTATAAAAATTATAGTTTATAACCTTCTATATTATACGTTTTTATATAAACAATCGATAGAATTAGCCAACAATTCAAAAATTTCGTTTAATTTTGAAACATTGCTATGAACAAAGCACTCATTTGAATGGTGATTTGTAAATCTTGAAAGGATACACTTTAAAAAAAAAATTAATAGTTAAATTTTTGGATTTGTTCGAAAGAAAATGAACGTGTTTATGGTTCACATGCTCATTTTCTTTCGTTCATTTACTGACATGAGCCATTTTGATTTCATTATCATTCTTCTATTGGGCCATAGATTGTTGCGTGTTCTTTATACACCAGAATCATTATTCCTATTCTTGGTGGAATTATAATTTTATTATCATTTTCATGCCAAATTCTTCTGTTTTGCCAATGATTTTTAAGTATTCTTTACTTGTCACGCGTATTCTACACACTGTTGAATGTTCAACAATGGTAAAGGATCTTCATAAGTAAATAAATTTTTTACCATTTTCTGCTGTTCTTTAATGTTCAATACATTATGGCATTCATAGAACTTTGTGTAAATAGAGAAAATTTAATAATAATGTTGAAGATTTTTCTTTATTTAGTCTTTTATTACTTTAACAATGTGAAAATGGATTCTAGATCATGTCATTGTCGAGAAAATTGCCAATGCTAACTTCAGGTCACATTGTTTACAATAAATAACATTAAAACAAAATTAAAATGAATGTATGAAATTAAACTAACTCATGTGTTTTAATACTGTCAATCATAGAATGGTATTGTCCTTTGGGGCATTCTGATTTCATTGCTTTAAATGGATTTTATACTCGACAAATACACTGCTGGCCAAGTAAAATGCAATACCTGCAATATCTAGAAGCCTACATAGTGTTACACTTTACTTGGCCAGCAGTATATTAACATATTTTTAACTTAAATATAAATGAAATATTTTATCATTATTATTTTTTTTTATCTATTAGAAAATCCAAAAAATATTGACTATACCAAATAAAGTGATTGCCATCTTATGGCTTTTCAAACCTTAACGTTCTCATCCTGCCCCACCTTCCCCTATTTACATTTTTATTAGTTAACTTGAAAGTTGAACAAAGNTCCGCTTATAATATTATAGCGATAATATATTTGAAGGGATCGCAAGTATATTATTGTTTATTACTAATACAAAAAATATATTATTGAAATTATTTGTTGTATTATTAACCAGTAGATATGTGTCTAATCTAATAGGCTAAACAATTCCGACATTACATAATGATTTCGAGGAATCGTCTAGCTTGATTGTTTCGAGGAACAGTTCCTCACTCGGATTAGTTCCAACAGTTCCAGTTCCAGCAGCGGAACTGGATCTCCCAGTTCTAATATAGAAATCAAAGCGCAATCTAGTGAACCGAAAAGTAATTAAAATTCAATATGGATGACACGTATGCATTTAATTGCATACCAACCAGATAGCTTTTTTTTAACTATAACATATCTATAATTTGGATATAATTTCTTATATAAGCAATAATACTTCCTTATTGTCTCCCATGAGGACTTTCTATGGGAAACTGGTCTCTATTTAGGCGTTACTGAAGAGAAATCGGAAAATTCCACGTGGCCAGCGGGCTGGCCACGTGCGAACCCACGACCATCAGTGTTCGTGATTTTATCCACTCGACCACTGGTGGACTGCTAATCACTGGTACAGTCGAGGGTACAGTATATATACATATATGTGTGTGTAATGTATATCGGCCTTTTTAGTTATGGAGCCAATATGTACCTTTGGGCTTAAGTCACGGCCAGGAAAGAAAATTTGAGTATATGACAATAAAATACTTAAAGTTGCGATTTTAAATCAGTTTATTTTATCATTTACGAAAAAATATTTCGTGATATAAATTGTTCAAAAGTTTGAATATTTAAGCATACATCATACAATATACTGCATATTTAAGCATCTCCATGACTTCCTCCTCTTTTGGATTTGGAATGAACTATAAAATATAAATAAATAAATAAATAAATAAAAATTTTCTTATAGGAAATATAAATATATAAACATAAAGATATTTATAGAAAACTTACATTTTCTTTCCTCTGCAAGCAACTTTTTACCTGAGCAATTATAACGAAATTATTTATTAAAATACTTTAATATGTAAATTAAGTTTAATTACACTAGAAAATAAGTCATTTAAAACACACATTCACATTTAGTGGAGCACTCCCTCTGACCTGTAGCATTAAATGCTACTGGCTTGAGGTACTCCTCTTTTAATTAACCTGCTTCGCATATGCTTTGCAGGTAATTTAAAACAATTAAAACACGTTTAAATTTTTTGGTTATTTCCTCCCTGTGGGTACTGAGAAGAGGGCTTTTATTCCATATCAGTTATGAGTTCGGCCAGTCCCACAATAGAGTCCCGTTCCTCACTACTCAGTTCCTCACTACCCCGTTCCCCATTGTTGGCCTGATCGAATCCATAATGGGCTTGCTAAAAGAGGCCCTCTTAATGCTCACAGGGCATTGTCCCCGAATTCGATCCCCAAAGCGATAGGCTAACACCTTTGACCACTTTTAACTTCACAATGGCGCTTATTATTATGAAAAAGAAAAAAAAAATATTTATACTTACGTCTTCATCATCTTGTACATATTTGTCACATAGGAACAATACAAAACCCTCTAGTTTTCCATCGTTTTCAAAATATTCATCAACACAGTTGTAAACGATATCACTTGCCTTATTAAAAAAGAATTTTAATTATGAAAAATTTTGCAAATTATCAATTAAAAATTCCTTACCTTTCGAAATAATTCTGGACTTTCATTCAAAGTACAGTTGAGGTATCTCTTGAAAAGATGCTGTGGGGTAGCTGTAAATTATTTAAATACGATTATACATATATATTTAACATGTTACAGAAGATGAAATAAATATGTTAATATTTACAACAAAAAGCATCTAATATTTCCTCGATGACAAATGCTCTTACGCTTCCAAAAATTGCCAAAAATAATATAAAAGTATTCACAGTTGAGTTCATTTTCTCACTTTCTTCTTCGAGTTATGACTAGTATTTAACATGAAATATTGCATATGGCACTTCATCCGGCTGATTATAATTTGTGTTAGTATTAATTGCACAGATTTTATCTAAGAAAGGATGTGAGTTTTTAATTAATTTCCTGTTTGTATAAAGAAGATAAACTTCAGCTTTTTTTAAAGATTCCTGTTAACAATTCAGAACTTTCTTTAGTCTTGTCTTTTCGTAACCCCAAAAAGACTAAGATTCTCTACGATCTTCGTCAACTATGGACTACTATTCAAGATACTAGATGTTGTATAATATGATACAATTTTATATTATATAAAATGGGCTTCAATTTTAGCCAAACT
Organism: Centruroides sculpturatus; assembly: GCF_000671375.1. Lineage (NCBI taxonomy): Eukaryota > Metazoa > Arthropoda > Arachnida > Scorpiones > Buthidae > Centruroides > Centruroides sculpturatus. The sequence continues at coordinate 470,173 of NW_019384797.1, read as the reverse complement.
AACAAGGGAATTTGCTATTTTCGCCTCATACTACCTAGATATTTTCTGAGTTTCTGAACTACCTAAGAGCCTGACACACATACTACTTTGCATATCAGGTTACTACTTTAATTTCTCTAATTTTCTTAATCATACGAGCTGGCTATATAGTCAAATAGCCTCTTATTATAGACATGGAAATAGATCGAGATAAGACAGAGGGAACATATCTCCCAATATTTTTGTATTGGATTATTTGAAAATGTATTTAAGTCAGCTTTGTTTAAGTCATTTCGTTATTAAAGATAATTCGGGTGGACATTTAATTTACGGTTTTTTTAAACTTCTTTTGTATTGTGACACAAACGAGGCCCTTAATCATAGACGGCATAAAAAAAAGCCTTGTTTGTATCCATAATACTGTACGTGTGGGCCTGACCAAAGATGAGTATTCGAGTGTATCAGACGTATTTTCTTGGCATTTTGTAGTTATATTGAACTCTACGTTCTTTAAAGCAGCCATTAGAGTCAATGGATGCTTTAAAAAATTTTAAAGCTAGCGTCATTTTTTTCATTTTTTGAATTCTTTTATTCTCATTTTAATTATATATTTACATTTCGTCACTCCTCACTAGTAGCTACAAAAGTTCGCAAATTTCCCACTTCTATATTAAGCAAATGTTGCTCTAAATACAACACCATTGCTAACGGGTGTATTAGTGTTTGGATAACTGCTAGTATACTAGAAAAGAGTATAATTAAGGATTTCTAAATAAGGAGGAAAACAGGCGAAAAATCTCCAGGAATTTTTCGGAAGGATTGTCTATCTGGATATATCGGGCCCCGTCCCTCACCACCCGGCCTCCCCATTGAGGGCCTAACCGAATCCATAATGGGTCTACTAAAAACCTCCTCTTAGTGCCCACAGGGCGGAAAGAATTAATTATTCACATCAAATTCACTTCGCAACCAGTTTTTCTCACCTCGTCAGTTGTTTAATTGTGTTCAATTGACTTCACATTGTTAAAAGACGTTATCATGTCAATTGATTGATCTTTCCATCAATTCATAACTTTAATTAATTTTATTGTAAATATCAATCAGGAAATACATTTATTACATTGTGGAGCTATGCTGCATACACATACGATAATTACTGATTTTCTTTTAACACAAAAACAAAAAATAAAAATAAAAAAAAATACACGTGGACCTATATTTAAAAGATTCATCTCATTACACTCTATACTGCTATTGTTGTGTTCCAAATATTAATTTAACGCTATGGAGCAATTAGTTTTGGATATTCTCATAATATAAAACAATTTTTCTTAAGGTTTTATGCAGTTTTCTGATCTGAGAATATATAAACTTGATGGTATTAATATATATATATATATAAAGTTTAAATATATAAACTTTTTAAAAAGTAGACTTATATAAAAGTAGTTGAACACCAGTTCTTTAACAGTGATAAGTTCGTTTCTTCCAAATCTACACAGAGTGTTTTGTTACTACTTGTTAGTCCCTTCAGTTGTTTCTTTTCCACTTGATATATACAGGAATTCTACATTCATCAGTGTTGAAAAACATCTTATCTACAAGTATATTTATATTTATCTTTCGACAATTCAAAAATAAAACTACAGTTTTTCTAAAAAGTACAAACCATACAAATTCAACCCAGAGTGAAATACACGTATGAGCCTTTTATTTTTTCAATTTTACAGCAGGAAAATCGTTAAGAACATACAAAATTTTATACAGGAAAACAGAATAATTTATCCTATTAATTATTTTTGAATAAGTTTATGATTTTTATTTATAAATAATAGAGGATAAATTAACGTTTCCTCGAACAGGATGCTTTTTATTTAAGTATAAAAGAAAATTGTAAGTGATAATTTTTAAATTTTCAGAGTAATATTAGCTTGAATTTATAGTTATTTACTCTACATCACGCCTAACAAAGACAACGAAATTGCTTTTGATACAACAGAAACCACACAGACATTCAGTCGACCATGTTCCAATGTCAATCAGTTGAAGTTTATTTCCTCTCAAGTATCGGACTTATTTTTGCTTTTCTAGTTTTAGTTTACCTGTTAAACATCCTCGTCGTTGGAGCCAAGTTATTTTTTCTCTCCAGATTCATATCAACCGACTTTAAGAAGTTCGGAAAGTGGGCAGTCGTCACCGGTTCTACGGACGGAATAGGAAAATCCTACGCCAAGGAATTAGCCGAAAGAGGAATGAACGTCATTTTGGTGAGTAGAAATCTGAAAAAGTTGGCAAATACTGCCAAAGAATTAGAAAATAAATACCATGTCAACGTGGAGATCATCCAAGCCGATTTTACCAGCGGATGGGATGTATACGAACACATAAAAGACGGCTTGAAAGATAAAGATATAGGAATATTGGTTAATAACGTGGGAATTGCCGGTCCCATTCCTTGCCATTTCTTACCGTTTAGCGAGCGAAATCTCCTGGACATTATCCAAGTAAATATCAATTCTATTTTAATAATGAACACGGTAATTTTACCAGAAATGTCGAAGAGGAAGCGCGGCGCTATAGTGACTTTATCGAGTGCCATGTCACTATATAGAACCAGTCTATTCACTTGTTATGGTGCATCTAAAGCATGCGGTAGAATTCTCAGCTTGAGTCTTTCTGAAGAAAGATATCCAGGTATTGTCTTCCAAACTCTCATTCCATGTATGGTGATTACTAAACTCATTGATTTTAGTCATAATATATGGAAGCGGATTTCGTTCTTCGCGCCGGATCCAGATTCTTACGCCAAGAGTGCCATCAATACTTTAGGAATATCGAATTATACAACTGGAAATTTAGGACATTCTTTTCAATTTTTTTTAAAGTTATTACCCGATAACCTACGGAATTATTTTCTAAAACCGTTTTGTAGATACATATTTAAAAAAAATACATAAAGAAGCGATGATGTTTCCATCATCTCATTCATATTTTGACTATGTAATATGATATATATATATATAGTATAATATATATAAGATAAGATATATAATAATTTAATATAATATATATATAGGGGAGACCGGGGCAACTTCGGCATGCGGGGCAAGTTTGTCAAGCGCTTTTTTTTAAAAACAAATTAAAAGGAGACTTTGGTTATAGGTTAGGCAGTTGAGTTTTATTGGTGGCTTGTTGAGTGTAGTGTTTTTATTGTTCTCCAACAAGCGTAGTTGAATTATCAAGCAAATTTTCATTTTCGTT